>NC_074671.1:41379529-41679529 GCF_029448725.1 Salvelinus fontinalis
CTGAGTATATTCTGTCTGTCCTGTGGATACTGTAAACTATTTTCATTAAACCATCGTTGCTTGCATCTTGCATCCGCCTCTGTATTGTGACAGAACCAGACAATTGGAGGTGTCCGCAGGTACATTTGGCTCAAATGTCAATTAGCCTATAAGATGCTTTTAAAGCCATAACATAATTTTCTGGAATTTTCAAAGCTGTTTAAAGGCACAGTCAACTTAGTGTATGTAAATGTTTGACCCACTGGAGTTGTGATAGTGAAATAATCTGTCTGTAAACAATTGTTGGAAAAATTACTTGTGTCATGCCCAAAATAGGTGTCCTAACCGCCTTGCCAAAACTATAGTTTGTTAACAAGAAATTTGTAGAGTGGTTGAAAAACGAGTTAATGACGCCAACTGTACATAAGTATTCAGACCCTTTACTCAGTACTTTGTTGAAGCACCTTTGGCATCAATTAAAGCCTCTTGGGTATGATGCTACAAGCTTGGTACACCTGTATTTGGGGAGTTTCTCCCATTCTTCTCTGCAGATCCTCTCAAGCTCTGTCAGGTTGGATGGGGAGCGTTGCAGCACAGCTATTTACAGGTCTCTCCAGAGATGTTCGATCGGGTTCAAGTCCGGGTTTTTCCTGAGCCACTCAAGGACATTGAGACTTGACCCAAAGCCACTCCTGCATTGTCTTGGCTGTGTGCTTAGGGTCATTGTCCTGTTGGAAGGTGAACCTTCGCCCAGTTTGAGGTCCTGAGCGCTCTGAATCAGGTTTTCATCAATTATATCTGTACTTTGCTCTGTTCCTTTTTACCTTGATCCTGAATAGTCTCCCAGTCCCTGCCGCTGAAAAACATCCCCACACCATGATGCTTCGCCATAGGGATGGTGCCAGGTTTCCTCCAGACGTGATGCTGGCATTCAGGCCAAAGAGTTCAACCTTGGTTTCATCAGACCAGAGAATTTAGTTTATTATGGTCTGAGAGTAGCTGAGAGTAGCTGTGGGCTGTCATGTGCCTTTTACTGAGGAGTGGCTTCCGTCTGGCCACTCTACCATGAAGGCCTCATTTGTGGAGTGCTGCAGAGTTGGTTGTCCTTCTGGAAGATTCTCCCATCTCCACAGAGGATCTATAGAGCTCTGTTAGAGGGACCATCAGGTTCTCGGTCACCTCCCCGACCAAGGCCCTTCTCCCCAGATTGCTGTTTGGCGGAGAGGCCAGCTCTAGGAAGAGTCATGGTGGTTCCAAATTTCTTCCATTTAAGAATGATGGAAGCCACTGTGTTTTTGGAGACCTTCAAGGCTGCATAAACGTTTTGGAATCATTCCTCAGATCTGTGCCTTGACACAATCCTGTCTTTGAGCTCTAGGGACAATTCCTTCAACATATTGGCTTGGTTTTTGCTCTGACATGCACTGTCAACTGTGGGACCTTATATAGACAGGTGTGTGCCTTTCCAAATCATGTCCAATCAATTCAATTTCCCACAGGTGGACTACAATCAAGTTGTAGAAGCATCTCAAGAATGATCAATGGAAACAGGATGCACCTGAGCAACATTTCGAGTCTCATAGCAAGCGGCCTGAATACTTATGTAAATAAAGGTATTTCTGTTTTTAGTTTGATAAATTAGCAATACTTTCTAAAAACCTGTTTTCGCTTTGTCATTATGGGGTAGTGTGTAGATTGCTGAGGAAATTGTTTTATTTCATCAATTTTAGAATAAGGCTGTCACAAAAACGGGAAAACGCCAGGGGGTATGAATACTTTCCGAAGGCCGTATATTTTAGAAGGCCTGCAAAAGTGAATCTAGGCGACCAGGTTTTTTATTTTAAAAATGTTTTACTCAGTCCGGCTTTCAACTTAGTCTTGAAAGTTGTAATAGTAGAATGCACAGGGTGCAATTTCAGAATTGGGTAGCACATCATCAGTTTTCCTCTTGTCAGAAATGTCCAGATCAACTAGCCCATGTCAGCTAACGTTTTGTTTTAGCTAGGTTTTTTAGCCCATAGATTTGTATGTAATGTTTGAGTTACTCAAATATCACATGAATACACATTAGACATGGCAAAATGTAAAAAATTGCAAGAAAATGTGCTTTAAACTGTAAAATTGTCTCTGTATCCATGACAAAATGTGTAGAATTGCAGCAAATAAGCTTTAAACCTGCAAAATGTTCCCTCCACCAACAAGAGTGGTGTGAACAGTTTGTGTCATGAACAGTGCTTCCAAGATCATCACGGCTCTAGTGATGGTGGTAGTGGGAGAAATTCTCTGAGGAGTGAGTGCATAGGAAAAGTTAATCCATGGCAGGATAAATTTAGCTGCTGGATTGGTAACCCTTTAAAAGCTACAATCTGGGATTAATTTTTTCAGGTTTTCAAATCAAATCAAATGTTATTGATCTCATACACATATTTTGCAGATGTTATTGCGGGTGTAGTGAAATGCTTGTACAAAGTTGCTGAGAAGATATAAGCAGAGCTGCCATGGAGTTATGAGTTGGAGGTAAAGGGTTGCTCTAGGGCTGGGTGTGATTGCCAGTGTTAATCTTTGTTCCTGTAAATGGCAATAGAAAGTATTATGTAATGGTCTGGTTCAGTGCTGAGGGCCTAGCTTCATACCTCCAGCTGTCAAAATCACTACAGCTTAATTAAACACTAACAGATTTACCACAGCACAGCTCATTTAGCTAACTGTCTGACAGAAACTGTCTGAGAAAGAAAACAGGCATACTATACTGTAGGCTACTTTGAAAGCAACACACTCACTTTGAAGGCCCTGGCTGGCGGAATATGAGCTCTGTGAGTGGTTAGGGGGTAAACAGATTTTCTTGATCTGTTCTGGAAGGCAAATGGCAATAAATATTTGGGAAATATTACATTATCAGCCAAAATCTCAGGGAAAATAACTTGGTAAATTCTAAATGTGTTATAGTCCAGGTTAAAGTTAGCAAAGTATTCTGGCAGTAAAACAGAAAAGCAAAAACGGTGTAGTAGGCTTTTAGGTCAGGGGATGGATAGATGGCCTACAATCCCATTCCCATGACATAGTGTGCATCATTCTCACCCTGACCCATATGCACTGAACAACCTGAACTGTGACATTAAACAGACCCTCACACAAACATATTTATACAGATCCTCTCTCGACACACACACACACCATCTCGACACACACAAATCCTCTCCACACACAAATCCCCCCCCACCATACTTCCTCTATCAACATCAGCCATCCATTGAACATTTGCCTGGACACCAGGAAATGTTGGAATTGGTTCCCACCTTCTTGTGGCCTATAATCAAGAACTAAGGCTAGAAGCATCTGTAATATGAAGAACAGTGGTAAACTTGGGGGACAAGTCTGTTGGTAGAGCATGGCGCTTGCAACGGCAGGATCATGGATTCAATTCCCACTGGAGCCACCCATACAAATTGTACACACACACACACACACACACACACACACACACACACACACACACACACACACACACAACTATAGGTCTCTTTGGATAAAAGCTAAATACTTTCCCAACAGACTGTAGGAATGTTAGTGGCTCACAGACAAAGCAGCGCCAATGAGATGAGGTCATATCGAGAACAAAGGCCTCTCACTTTTTCGACTGTTACAGTCCACCTGTGACTCTCTCTTCACAGGAACCCACCCCATCTTGTGAAAGAGAGGATTATGGCCACATCAAACAGATTAAATTAACATTTAGAGAAAGACCTCCCAGCTTGACCACCCACTGACCTCTCCTTTCAATACCTATGCCTACTTCGTCCATTCCAAAGAAAGTCGCCCTGCCACACTCCCATTTCTATGAGCGACTGGTCAACAGACTTATCCACTCACTCACTCTCACACATCTTCCACCCACTGTGGGATTTATTATTTTCAGACATACGCCTCAAAGGGGACAGCAGAGAGACACAGGGGCGAAAGACAAGACAGACAAGCCCCTACAGGACACCCCAAGCATGTAAAACGTGCTCAGCACTAAATGACAAACCCCTTTGATGTGGGATTTTGGTATTTTGGCAGGTACCCTCCCCTCCCTCCGTTTTACTGGCAACTTTCAAGATCCCTTATCACCCAGCTGTCCTTACTGGTAATTCCAACCCGTGACCAACTTCCCTACCTGGCACAGGTAACTGGCACCACACGTGGCTAAACTGCAGGGAATGACATTCGGACAAGTAAGCAACATGGCCAACAAAAACTATGGTCCATCACCATTTTTACATCATTGTATAATGCAAAGAAACCACTTTACAAAATAAAATTCATAACTATTATTAGATACAAATACAACCCTACAAATGACTGAATACAGCTACTTCAGCCACATCCGTTGCTGACAGGTGTATAAGATCGAGCACACAGCCATGCAATCTCCATAGACAAACATTTGCAGTAGAATGGCCTTACTGAAGAGCTCAGTGACTTTCAATGTGGCTGTCACACCCTGATCTGTTTCACCTGTCTTTGTGATTGTCTCTACCCCCCTCCAGGTGTCGCCCATCTTCCCCTGTGTATTTATACCTGTGTTCTGTTTGTCTGTTGCCAATTCATCTGTTTTTTTCAAGTCAATCAGTGTTTTGTGTCTCAGCTCCTACTTTTTCCTGTCTCTCTTTTCTCGCCCTCCTGGTTTTTATCCTTGCCTGTCCTGACTCCGAGCCCGCCTGCCTGACCCTGAGCCTACCTGCCGACCTGTTCCTTTGCCCTCCTCTGGATTACCGACCTCTGCGTTACCCTGACCCTGCCTACCGCCCGGTACCGTTGCCCCATCTCTGGTTTACTGACCCCTGCCTGCCTTGACCTGTCTATTGCCTGCCCTGTTGGAATATTAAACAATTGTTTATTCGACGTGGTCTGCATCTGGGTCTTACCTTCATACCTGATAGTGGCACCGTCATACAGCACTTCACCAATCTCGGCTTTATGGGAGAGTGGCCAGACGGAAGCCACTCCTGAGAAAAACTCACATGACAGCACAACTGGAGTTTACAAAAAGCCACGTGAAAGACTCAGAGCATAAGGCAAAAGATTCTGTGGTCTGATGTAACTCTTTGGCCTGAATGCAAAGCGATATGTCTGGAGAAAACCAGGCACAGCTCGTCACACGTCTAACACCATCCTTACCGTGAAGCATGGTGGTGGCAGCATCATCATGCTATGGGGATGCTTTTCAGTTGAAGGTACTAGGATACAGGTAAGGATAGAGGGAACAATGAATGGAGCCAAATACAGGCAAATCCTTCATGAGAACCTGATTTTTAGACAGGGGCGAAGATTTACGTTCCAAAAGGACAATAACCCCAGGCATATAGCCTAAGCAAAGCTGGAATGGTTTCAGAACAAGAAGGTGAAAGTCCTTGAGTGGCCCAGCCAAACCCCAGAATTGAATCACATTGAAAATCTGTGGAAAGACTTAACAGAGCTTAAGAAAAGCTGCAAGGAAGAATGGGGAAACGTCCCCAAATCCAGATGTGCATAGCTGATACAGGCATACTGGACCAAAGACGACTCAAAGCTGTAATCGCCGCCAAAGGTGCTTCTACAAAGTACTGACTCAGGGGTGTGAATATTTATGTAAATGAGATATTTCTGTATTTCATTTTCAACAACAAAAAATGTACAACAATTTGTCATTATGGGATATTGTGTGTAGATGCGTGAGATAAATTCAGGATGTAACACAACACAAAATGAATGTGGAGTAAGTCAAGAGGTACGAATACTTTCTGAAGGCCCTGTATCAAATTGTTGCTTTCTGAAACTCCTAAAGTCACTCAAACTTTTATAAATTAAAGGGATAGCCTCATGTGGAATAGAATATCATTTCAGCACTGTTTTGATTGGGACAGCGCCATTGTGCAGCTTTGAGACAAGCGTGGGGATTCATCTTGATAAATCAATCAATGTCATATTTTGGTTTTCACTAAATCTCTGTTTGGATATTTGGTTCCAATTATGTTCGGAAAATGTTAGCTAAATTGAGGTGAGTGCTTATGATCATCTTTAGTGTAGTTTGCTCATCTCAACAAGTGGTTTATTTTTCTCTTCACTCGCGTAGTAACCTACTACCAACCAAAAGCCCATGACTTGTCTGGTGAACAAAATCACATTGATTGATTAGTCTAACTGAATCTGTCTGTATATTTGGTAAATTGATCTCTGGATGGGCAAATAAGTGGATGTGATAGATGAATAAATGAGCTATCACTGATCAGAAACATGCTTGCTAATATAGCCTAAATCAAGTGTAGGCTATTGACTCACGAATATGCCACTCCAAAGAGTGGTTATGAACATGAGACACACATGCTTTTGAAAATATAGATTGCTATTATTTTCTCTGCCTTTTCATGATTAACACTCAAAGATAGACGTATGACCAAATGGTGCAACCAGCCCCTGGTGATTGAAAAAGACCACTCGTGCCAGTCAATGCAATACTACTCCGATTTGGGCTGCAGAAATTGTGAGAACAGACACTCTTATCCAATTTCTGATCAGGGTAATTGTTTGATATTGTGATTTGTGACTTTTTTATTCAATTTAATCTATATTCTGCTTGCATGACAATTTTATTTTCCTGTCCCAGACAAGCAGACAAATGTTAATGTTGAGCCCTGCAGTAAACTGGCAACATGGCACAGTTGGGTAACAATGCTAGGCTAGCGCTGGTCGGCTGGTGTCACTGGAAGAACTCCATGGGATAGGATCTGCTCAGTCACCGATGAGATTAAAACAGCCCAGTGGGTATAAAGACAGAGTATTCATAGGCAATACACTTCTGTTGAGGGAATCACTATACACCACAAAGGACTTGTTTTCCTTGTTGAGGAAAAAAGGTCCTTTCTCCTTGGCTAACCTGTGATAGGGTAGCGTTTCTGGCTAGGGTTTTCTGGCTAGGGTTTTAAGTCCTTGGCTAACTTACCTGTAAAGGGACACAATAAAGGTTCCTGGCTGGGGCAAATAAGCTGTCTCTGGCTAACCAAATCTGTGAAGGAAGGGCCAAGCTAAGTGTTAGGGTTTCTAACTTTCGATCAAGTCACAGACTGATTAGAGGTTTTTTGGGGGGTCTTCTGAGTAATACATAAACGTACCAAAGAGACATACATTCAATATTTTGGTCATTTTAGTAGACACACTTATCCAGAGCGACTTATAGGAGCAATTAGGTTTGAGTGCCTTGCTCAAGGGCACATCGACAGATTCTTCACCTAGTTGGTTTGGGGATTCGAACCAGCAACCTTTCGTTTACTGGCCCAACGGTAAGTAGATTGGGCGAAGTGCAAAGTCTTCATCCAGAAACAAGCTACAGTATCTAGATACTGTGACTGCATCCCAACTGGAACCCATTCCCTTTATAGTGCACTACTTTGGCCAGGGCCCATAGAGCACACAGCATTAGAGTGGCTGGTGATGTGGGTTGCCAATACTCTGGTTGTGTCTCTGACATGTAGGAGAATTGTATCCCACACAAACCTTTCTGCTACCATAATACTTTAGCCACGATTGTTCCCTGTGAGAGTAAATGTGCTCATTTACACCTAAATAGCTCTACTGCTCACGAAACTGAACCATGCTCACGAAACTGAACCACATCCTATCATATCCCATGCACCATTCTCAGAAGTGGCGAGAGAGGAAGGGGCTTGTTACCTTATTTCTCCAATGCAGGCCTTTGAGTTTGGGTCTCAGAGATGGAGGTGGTTCATGCCCTCTTCTCTCCATTTGACATACCCTGTTAGTGGAGCTCTACTCACAAAAATAGAAACCCAATAAATGAACAATTAATTATATTTCTATGGCTCTATCCCTGTACAAGTGCTGTATCCTCCAGCCTGGCCCGGCAACCTTGTGGCTGGCCAGGGTCCAATGTGGCCTGAGGCTCATATGCTTTTGAACAGTACAGAACCACAGCTAAAGAAGCTGTGTTCTACTGAGACCCAGACACACAATACAGCTCTGTTCTGTTCACTGCAGGGCCACTGGTCAATGGAAAGTTCAAGTTCCCTTGCTTTCCTCCTCCTTTTATCTCCCTCACCCTCTTTCTAGCTCTCTATTCCTACCGCTCTCTCTCTTCCTCACAATTTCTCCCTCTCTTTCTTGGCTAGTGGGCCGAAGGCCACCAATGGTCAATTAGATTACTGACCAGCGGGCTGAATGTACGGTTTCAGAAAAGGGAGTGAGAAAGAGCAGCATTGTTTTACACCCAAGTCCAATGCCTACGTCCCAAATTGGACATAAGGCACTGGTCAAAAGTAGTGTACTATATAGGGAAACGGGTGCCATTCGGGATGCAGATGATAACCCAGGAAACTAGAAGGTGGAATCTAGAGTTAAAAAAATTATAATAAATTCAATGAAATAATTTGTTGGGAAAATCACAGGGCTGAAAGTAAGCCGGATTGTTCCGGAGCCTATTATAATAATTAAAACTTAGATTCCCAAAAAACTGTAGGCTATTACACTATTTATCATTACAGCATGTCAGTCACATGAAAGATGAGCGAATAGACTCCAAAATGCGGTGTGGTTCAAAGATAACACTGAAAGTTTGCCAAGACAGAGATGAGTGGCTGAGACAAAGACACAGGACAGCAGTATATGCATTAATTCAGGTTACAAGACAAGTGAAGGCCTAATAAATGATGACAATCACCAAATGTCATTCATAACACTTTGCTGTTTTGTAAGTGATGTCTCTTTGCATTTATCAAATGGCACTGTAAGGATGCCAGAATTATTTTAGAGTGGAGCAGCCCAATAGTTTGAATAGAAACTGAAGTCTGGACATCGAATGTAGGCCTATTAAAATATTAACTCCAGCAGAATTAAGTGTTCCTAGCAGTAAAATAGACCAAATGTTACTTTCGTGTCAGAAACAGGAGTTAAGACATATGATATCTTTCTTTCAGCATCTTGACCTGTTGTGTAGCCTAAACGTGCAATTTCTTTCAGCGATACACAGTGCATTCGGAAAGTATTCAGACCCCTTGACTTTTTCCACATTTTGTTGCATACAGTCCCATTCTAAAATTGATTAAATCGTTTTTTTTTTTTCAATCTACACATCTTCCCTCATCAATCTGATGTCCCTGAGTAATGACAAAGTGAAAACAGGTTTCTAGAAAATGTTCAGTACTCAGTACTGACACTACAAGCTTGGCACACCTGTATTTGGGGAGTTTCTCCCATTCTTCTCTGCAGATCCTTTTAAGCTCTGTCAGGTTGGATGAGGAGTGTCGTTGCACAGATATTTACAGGTCTCTCCAGAGATGTTCGATCGGGTTTAAGTCCGGGCTCTGGCCACTCGAATATATTCAGAGACTTCTCCCGAAGCCACTCCTGCATTGTCTTGGCTGTGTGCTTAGGGTTGATGTCCTGTTGGAAGGTAAACGTTCGCCCCAGTCTGAGGTCCTGAGCATTCTGGAGCAGATTTTCATCAAGCCTCTCTCTGTACTTTGCTCCGTTCATCTTTCCCTCAATCCTGACTAGTCTCCCAGTCCATGCCGCTGAAAAACATCCACACAGCATGATGCTGCCACTACTATGTATCACCATAGGGATTGCGCCAGGTTTCCTCCAGACGTGATGGTTGGCATTCAGGCCAAAGATCAACATTGGTTTCATCAGACAAGAGAATCTTGTTTCTCATGGTCTGAGAGTCCTTTTGGCAAACAACAAACGGGCTGTCATGTGCCTTTTACTGAGGAGTGGCTTCCATCTGGCCACTACAATAAAGGCCTGATTGGTGGAGTGCTGCAGAGATGGTTGTCCTTCTGGAAGGTTCTCCCATCGCCACAGAGGTACTCTGGAGTTCTGTCAGAGTGACCATGGGGTTCTTGGTCACCTCCCTGACCAAGGCCCTTCTCCCCCAATTGCTCAGTTTGGCAGAGCGACCAGCTCTAGGAAGAGTCGTGGTGGTTCTAAACTTCCATTTAAGAATGATGGAGCCCACTGTGTTCTTGGGGACTTTCAATGCTGCAGAAATGTGCTGCTACCCTTCCCCAGATCTGTGCCTTGACACAATCCTGTCTGTCTCGGAGCTCTACGGATAATTCCTTTGACCCCATGGCTGGGTTTTTGCTCTGACATGCACTGTCAACTGTGGGACCTGATATAGACAGGTGTGTGCCTTTCCAAATCATGTCCGATCAATTGAATTTACCACAGACAGATTCCAAGTTGTAGAAACATCTCAAGGATGATCAATGTAAACAGGATGCAGCTGAGCTCAATTTTGAGTCTCATAGCAAAGGGTCTGAATATTTATGTAAATTAGATATTTTGGTTATTTATTTTTAATACAATTGCAAACATTTTATCAACATGTTTTCACTTTGTCATTATGTGGTATTGTGTGCAGATTGACAAGGAACATTTTTATTTAATCCATTTTAGTAACATAACAACATTTTGAAAAAGTCAAGGGGTCTGAATATTTTCCGAATGCATTGTAAAAGCTGACAGTATTTCATTTTCAACCACATAAAATATGCATCCAAGACGAACTGAAATAAATGTTAGGTCTTTTTCACAGCTTTTAATTTACTTAAAACCGGTCAAACTGTCATTTGGAAATTTCCCTGGTCCCTAAACGTCCTCACTCAGAGAGAAGCAGAAATGGCAGAGAACTTTACCGATGTCAACTAGATTGTAGATGATTCATTGATCATTCTATCGATTTATGACATTCTGGTGAGCAAAGCGTTTAGTATTTTAGATGAGCATCAAGTAATGACAGAAGAGAAGCTGCATTTACAGTTGAAGTCGGACATTTACGTACACCTTAGCCAAATACATTAAAACTCAGTTTTTCACAATTCCTGACATTTAATCCTGGTAAAAAATCCCTGTCTTAGGTCAGTTAGGATCACCACTTTATTTTAAGAATGTGAAATGTCAGAATAATAGTAGAGAGAATTATTTATTTCAGCTTTTATTTATTTTATCACATTCCCAGTGGGTCAGAAGTTTACATATACTCAATTAATAATTGGTAGCATTGCCTTTAAATTCTTTAACTTGGGTCAAACGTTGAGGGTAGCCTTCCACAAGCTTCCCACAATAAATTGGGTGAATTATGGCCCATTCCTCCTGACAGAGCTGGTGTAAATGAGTCAGGTTTGTAGGCCACCGCTTTTTCAGTTCTGCAACAAAAAAAAAATATAAGAATGAGGTCAGGGCTTTGTGATGGCCCCTCCAATACCTTGACTTTGTTGTCCTTAAGCCATTTTGCCACAACTTTGGAAGCATGCTTGGGGCCATTGTCCATTTGGAAGACCCATTTCCGACCAAGCTTTAACTTCCTGACTGATGTCTTGAGATGTTGTTTCAAAATATCCATATCCTTTTCCTCCCTCATGATGCCATCTATTTTGTGATGTGCACCAGTCCCTCCTACAGCAAAGCACCCCCACAACATCATGCTGCCACCCCCGTGCTTCACGCTTGGGATAGTGTTCTTCGGCTTTCCCTCCAAACATAACGATGGTCATTATGGCCAAACAGTTCTATTGTTGTTTCATCAGACCAGAGGACATTTCTCCAAAAAGTACAATCTTTGTCCCCATGTGCAGTTGCAAACAGTAGTCTGGCTTTTTTATGGCAGTTTTGGAGCAGTTGCTTCTTCCTTGCTGAGCGCCTCCCAGCTTATGTCGATAGAGGACTCGTTTTACTGTGGATATTGATACTTTTGTACCCGTTTCCTCCAGCATCTTCACAAGGTCCTTTGCTGTTGTTCTGGGATTGATTTGCACTTTTCGCACCAAAGTACGTTCATCTCTAGGAAACAGAACGCGTCTCCTTCTTGAGTGGTATAACAGCTGCGTGGTCCCATGGTGTTTATACTTGCCTACTAATGTTTGTACAGATGCTCCCAAGGATGCTCCCAAGGATGAACCAGACTTGTGGAGGTCTACAAATTTTTTTCTGAGGTCTTGGCTGATTTCTTTTGATTTTCCCAAGATGTCAAGCAAAGAGGCACTGAGTTTGAAGGCAGGCCTTGAAATACATCCGCAGGTACATCTGCAATTGACTCAAATGATGTCAATTAGCCTATCAGAAGCTTCTAAAGCCATGACATCATTTTCTGGAATTTTCCAAGCTGTTTAAAGGCACAGTCAACTTCGTGTATGTAAACTTCTGACCCACTGGAATTGTGATACAGTGAATTATAAAAGTGAAATAATCTGTCTGTAAACAATTGTTGAAAAAAGGATTTGTGTCATGCACAAAGTAGATGTCCTAACCGACTTGCCAAACTATAGTTTGTTAATAATACATTTGTGGAGTGGTTGAAAAACGAGTTTTAAATGACTCCAACCAAAGTGTAAGTAAACTTCCGACTTCAACTGTATGTGGCAGGGTCTACAGACAGTCACGGATTATAAAAGAAAAACCAGCCACGTCGTGGATACCGACGCCTTCCTTCCGGACAGGCTGAACACGTTCTTTGCTCGCTTTGAGGATAATACAGTGCCACCAACGCGGCCCGCTATCAAGGACTGTAGGCTCTCCTTCTCCGTGGCCGATGTGGGTAAGACATTTAAACGTGTTAACCCTTATCCCTAGCCACGTCCTCAGAGCATTCAATCTCTCCCTATCCCAGTCTGTTGTCCCCACATGCTTCAAGATGGCCATCATTGTCCCTGTACCCAAGAAATCAAAGGTAATTGAACTAAATTACTAACGCCCCGTAGCACTCACCTCTGTCATCAGAATGTGCTTTGAGAGACTATTCAAGGATCATATGACCACCTTACCTGCCACCCTAGACCCACTTCAATATGCTTACCGCCCCAATAGATCCACAGACAATGATATCACCACCACAATGCAAACTGCACTGTCCCATCTGGACAAGAGGCAGACATATGTAAGAATGCTGTTCATTGACTATAGCTCAGCATTCAACACCATAGTACCCTCCAAGCTCATCATCAAGCTCAAGGCTCTGGGTCTGAACCCCATCTTGTGCAACTGGGTCCTGGACTTCCTGACTGGTCACCCCTAGGTGGTGAAGGTAGGTAAAAAGACCTCTTCTCTGATCCTCAACACTGGGGCCCCACATGGGTGCTTGCTCAGCCCCCTGTTCACCCATAACTACGTGGCCAAGCACGCCTCCAACTTAAATCATCAAGTTTGCAGGCGACAACAGTAATAGGCCTGATTACCAACAACGATGAGACAGCCTACAGGGAGGAGGTGAGGGCTCTGGGAGTGTGGTCCCAAGAAAATATCCTTTCACTCAACGTCAACAAAACAAAAGGAGATGATCGTGGACTTCAGGAAACAGCAGAGGGAGCACCCCCTATCCACATCGACGGGACCGAAGTGGAGAAGGTGGAAAGCTTCAAGTTCCTCGGCGAATGCATCCCTGACAAACTGAAATGGTCCACCAACAGAGACAGTGTGGTGAAGAAGGTGCAACAGCGCCTCTTCAACCTCAGGAGGCTAAAGAAAGGTGGCTTAACACCTAACAACCTCAAACTTTTACAGACCCACAATTGAGAGCATCCTGTCTGGCTGTATCACCGTCTGCTATGGCAACTACACTGCCCACAACCGCAAAGCTCTCCAGAGGGTGGAGCGGTCTGCCCAACGCATTACCGGGGGCAAACTCCCGCCCTCCTGGACACCTACAGCACCCGATGCCATAGGAAGGCCAAAAAGATCATCAATGACATCAACCACCCGAGGCACTGCCTGTTCACCCTGCTATCATCCAGAAGTCGAGGTCAGTACAGGTGCATCAAAGCTGGGACCGAGGGACTGAAAAACAGCTTCTATCTCAAGACCATCAGACTGCTAAACAGCCATCACTAGCACTTCATAATATTCTACGGTATCTTAGTCACTTTTAAATTGTGTTTACATATTGCATCACCCATTTCATATGTATATACTGTATTGTATACTACACCACTCACTGTTAAACACAGCACATCATAGGCTGCTGCCTACAGACATAGATTAGGAATCACTGGCCACTTAGGAAATGAAACACTAGCCACGTTAATAATGTCTCTGTATCTTACATTACTCATCTCTCTTGTGTAAACTGTAATCTATACTATTCTACGGTATCTTGGTCACTTTAATTGTTTGTAAATATTGCATCACCCATCTCATATGTATATACTGTACTCTATACTATGCCACTGCATCTTAGTCCAATGCCGCTCTGACATATGTATATTCTTAATCCATTCCTTACTTAGATTTACGTGTATTTTGGGAATATGTTAGATATTACTGCACTGTCGGAGCTAGAAGCACAAGCATTTTGCTACACCCGCAATAACATCTGCTAAACACATGTATGTGACCAATAAAATTTGATCGGGTTCTCAAACTTTTTGGGGCCGAGGACCCCTTTTGTTATAGCAAATTCATCAGGGACCCCCTCATTAATCAGAACACAACAACTCGAGTGAGATAAAAAAAAAAATAGCATACAAGGAGTTTTACTATGACTTTGGCAGTGCATGGCCAGATGAACCAAGTCTCAGGACCTGGAGCATCAGCACCAGTCTCAACGTCAACAGTGAAGAGGCGACTCCGGGATGCTGGCCTTCTATGCAAAATTGTAAAGAAAAAGCCATATCTCAGACTGGCCAATAAAAAGAAAATATTAAGATTGGCAAAAGAACACAGACACTGGACAAAGGAACTCTGCCTAGAAGGCCAGCATCCCGGAGACGCCTCTTCACTGTTGACGTTGAGACTGGTGTTTTGCGGGTACTATTTATTGAAGCTGCCGGTTGAGGACTTGTGAGGCGTCTGTTTCTCAAACTAGACACTCTAATGTACTTGTCCTCTTGCTCAGTTGGGCACCGGGGCCTCCCGCTCCTCTTTCTATTCTGGTTAGTGCCAGGTGCACTGTTCTGTGAAGGGAGCAGTACACAGCGTTGTACAAGATCTTCCGTTTCTTGGCAATTTCTCGCATGGAATAGCCTTCATTTCTCAGAACAAGAATAGACTGACGAGTTTCAGAAGAAAGTCCTTTGTTTCTGGCCATTTTGAGCCTATAAATCGAACCCACAAATGCTGATGCTCCAGATACTCAACTAGTCTAAAGAAGGCCAGTTTTACTGCTTCTTTAATCAGAACAACAGTTTTCAGTTGTGCTAACATAATTGCAAAAGGGTTTTCTAATGATCAATTACCCTTTTAAAATGATAAACTTGGATTAGCTAACAAAACATGCCATTGGAACACACATGCGATGTTTGCAGATAATGGGCCTCTGTACGCCTATGTAGATATTCCATAAAAAAATCTACCGTTTCCAGCTACAATAGTCATTTACAACATTAACAATGTCTACACTGTATTTATGATCAATTTGATGTTATTTTAAATGGACAAAAAAATGTGCTCTTCTTTCAAAAACAAGGACATTTCTAAGTGACCCCAAACTTTTGAACGGTAGAGTAAATCAAATCATGCCAGAACTGTGCGATGTAGTAGGGAGTTGTATTTTACAACAGGCCAATGTTCTACATAGTTTAGTGCGGAAAATGTGATAATTAACTACAATGACCATAATTCATTGAGCGGCTACTTGTCCGGTCTGTGTTTCTTTTATGTCTGCTATGTAAGATAGGGGATACAAGAGGGGATACATAGAGAGCAGTTTCTTCGAGAGGTATTTCTACCTGAAAATACATGATCTTAGTGATTGAAAGTTGGTATTCAGCAGTCATAAAAGTATGCCTTACATACTTCGAAGAACTACTAAAATAGTGATTTTGTCAGACAGCATAGGCAGCAGCTCTATAGAGATGAGATGATGACTTGGAATTAAATAATAAAGTAATCAAATAAAACAAATGTAATATACACAACAACTGAAATATTGTATTCAAGTAAAGTCATGTGAATAACTGATGGTTAATAAGTGATAAGCAGTCATAGGCAGTCACTACCATCATGGGACTTGTATTAACTTTTCATGAGAGTTCCAAATATCTCTAACGGTCACCCCAGAGTGAGTTGTTTTATGCCATGTAAAAAAGCTAACGTTTAAGTTCCTTGCTCAGAACATGAGAACATAAGAAAGCTTGTGGTTCAATTTTCCCAGTTCTTCAATATTCCCAATTAAGAAGTTTTAGGTTCTAGTTATTATAGGAATTATGACGCGTCGACTATTTCTCTCTATACCATTTGTATTTCATATACCTTTTACTATTGAATGTTCTAATAGGAACTTTAGTATTGCCAGCCTAATCTCGGGAGTTGATAGGCTTGAAGTCATAAACAGCGCTGTGAAGCAAGCATTGCTAAGAGCTGCTGGCAAACGCAGTAACGTTTGAATGAATGCTTACGAGCCTGCTGCCGCCTACCACCGCTCAGTCAGACTGCTCTATCAAATCATAAACTTAATTCACATATAATAATCACAGAAATACGAGCCGTTGGTCATTGATATGGTCAAATCCGGAAACTATAATTTCGAAAACAAAACGTTTATTCTTTCAGTGAAATACGGAACCGTTCCGTATTTTATCGAATGGGCGGCAACCCTAAGTCTAAATATTGCTGTTACATTGCAAAACCTTTAATGTTATGTCATAATTATGCAAAAATATGTCAAATTAGTTCGCAACGAGCCAGGCGGCCCAAACTGGTGCATATACCCCGACTCTGTGTGCAATGAACGCAATAGAAGTGACACAATTTCCCAAGTTAATATTAACTGCTAACATGAATTTCTTTTAACTAAATATGAAGTTAAAAAAATATATACACTGCTCAAAAAAATAAAGGGAACACTTAAACAACACAATGTAACTCCAAGTCAATCACACTTCTGTGAAATCAAACTGTCCACTTAGGAAGCAACACTGATTGACAATAAATTTCACAAGCTGTTGTGCAAATGGAATAGACAAAAGGTGGAAATGCGATGGGTCAGTCAAGGTGTGGGGTGGCATTTCTTTGTGGGGCCGCACAGCCCTCCATGTGCTCGCCAGAGGTAGCCTGACTGCCAATAGGTACCGAGATGAGATCCTCAGACCCCTTGTGAGACCATATGCTGAGACATGCACATTTGTGGCCTGCTGGAGGTCATTTTGCAGGGCGCTGGCAGTGCACCTCCTTGCACAAAGGCGGAGGTAGCGGTCCTGCTGCTGGGTTGTTGCCCTCCTACGGCCTCCTCCACGTCTCCTGATGTACTGGCCTGTCTCCTGGTAGCGCCTCCATGCTCTGGACACTACTCTGACAGACACAGCAAACCTTCTTGCAACAGCGCGCATTGATGTGCCATCCTGGATGAGCTGCACTACCTGAGCCACTTGTGTGGGTTGTAGACTCCATCTCATGCTACCACTAGAGTGAGAGTACCGCCAGCATTCAAAAGTGACCAAAACATCAGCCAGGAAGCATAGGAACTGAGAAGTGGTCTGTGGTCACCACCTGCAGAATCACTCCTTTTTTGGGGGTGTCTTGCTTATTGTCTATAATTTCCACCTTTTGTCTATTCCATTTGCACAACAGCATGTGAAATTTATTGTCAATCAGTGTTGCTTCCTAAGTGGACAGTTTGATTTCACAGAAGTGTGATTGACTTGGAGATACATTGTGTTGTTTAAGTGTTCCCTTTATTTCTTTGAGCAGTGTACTTCTGTGTATTGATTTTAAGAAAGGCATTGATGTTTATGGTTAGGTACATTCGTGCAATGATTGTGCTTTTTTTGCGAATGCGCTTTTGTTAAATCATCCCCCGTTTGGCGAAGTAGGCTGTGATTCGGTGATAAATTAACAGGCACCGCATTGATCATATGCAACGCAGGACAAGCTAGTAATATCATCAACCATGTGTAGTTAACCTGTTTGGGCGTGCCCAGAGCGTGCCCAGAGTAAACTGCCTGCTACTCAGTCCCAGTTGCTAATATATGCACATTATTAGTAGATTTGGATAGAAAACACTCTGAAGTTTCTAAAACTGTTTGAATGATGTCTGTGAGTATAACAGAACTCATATGGAAGGTGAAATCCTGAGAAAAATCCAACCAGGAAGTGGGAAATCTGAGGTTTGTAGTTTTTCAACTCTTGGCCTATCGAATACACAGTGTCTATGGGGTCATATTGCACTTCCTAAGGCTTCCACTAGATGTCAACAATCTTTAGAACCTTGTTTGATGCTTCTACTGTGAAGTGGGGGCGAATCAGAGGGGATTGAGTAAGGTCTCTAACAGAGTGGCACGAGCTGACCACGTGATAGTTAGCTTGTGTTCCATTGCATTTCTGAAGACAAAGGAATTCGCCGATTGGAACATTATTGATTTATGTTAAAAACATCCTAAAGATTGATTCTATACTTCGTTTGACATGTTTCTACGGACTGTAACGGAACTTTTTGACTTTGTCTGCTCCTAGTGATCGCGCGTCATGAATTTGGAATACTGGTCTAAACGCGCTAACAAAAAGAAGATATTTGGACATAAATAATGAACTTTATCAAACAAATCAAACATTTATTGTGGAACTGGGATTCCTGGGAGTGCATTCTGATGAAGATCATCAAAGGTAAGTGAATATTTATAATGCTATTTCTGACTTCTGTTGAATCCAACATGGCACATATCTGTTTGGGTTGTATGGGTCTCTGAGCGCTGTACTCAGATTATTGCATAGTTTGCTTTTTTCATAAAGTTTTTTTGAAATCTGACACAGCGGTTGCATTAAGGAGAAGTATATCTTTAATTCTGCGAATAACACTTGTATCTTTTATCAATGTTTATTATGAGTATTTCTGTAAATTGATGTGGCTCTGTGCAAATTCACGGGATGTTTTGGGGGCAAAGCCAAATGTAAACTGAGGTTTTTGGATATAAATATGAACTTGATCGAACAAAACATACATGTATTGTGTAACATGTTGTCCCGGGAGTGTCATCTAATGAAGCATATCAAAGGTTAGTGATTAATTTTATATCTATTTCTGCTTTTTGTGACTCCTCTCTTTGGTTGGAAAATCGCTGTAAGCTTTCTGTGACTAGTTGCTGACCTAACATAATGATATGTTCTGCTTTCGCCGAAAAGCCGTTTTGAAATCGGACACTGTGGTTGGATTAAAGAGAATTGTATCTTTAAAATGGTGTCTAATACTTGTATGTTTGAGAAATTAGAATTATGAGATTTCTGTTGATTGAAATTGCGCCAGTGCAATTTCATTGGCTGTTGGCGAGGGGTTCCGTTCCTAGACAGGTTAACTAGTGATTATGTGAAGATTGATTGGTTTTTTATAAGATAAGTTTAATGCTAGCTAGCAACTTACCTTGGCTCCTTGCTGCACTCGCGTAACATGTGGTCAGCCTGCCACGCAGTTTCCTCGTGGAATGCAATGTAATCGGCCATAATCGACATACAAAAATGAAGATTACAGTTGTTATGAAAACTTGAAATCGGCCCTAATTAATCGGCCATATGTATGTATGTATGTATGTATGTAGCATAATGTATTTACAGTTTTATTCACGTTTTCAAGTACTGGTGACAAATAACGCATTTTGATTACTGCAGAGATTGTAATGAACACCTATGATATGTGTAAAATACTTTTTTAGGTTGTACTGATTATAATGAGCTAATGCTAAGCTATTTGCCAGCTATGTGTGGCGTCATGTTTGTTGAAATTATACAATGCATTCTGGGTGTCAGGTAAACGTCTGTCAGACCAAATATTGTATAATGTGGTGAAGGAAGTGAATGATCGTAGATGACACACCCACTTCAACATGCATACCATAAACAGACCAAACTCATCTTGTCTCCTCTTATTATCTTTGGTTGATGCAAAAAAACAAAAATGGCGTTGCGCACAAACTACCCATCGTCGGATTACTTTCGATTTCTAGAAAGTGTTTTACTCAATTATTTATATCAATGGTGAGCTCACCCGTGATGTGATTAATTATAAATAGTCATTGCTATTCAGCCGATAGTTATAAAAATGACTGCTTGTGTTACGTCAATCTTTCCAAAGTTAGGGCTAGGACAAATGTAGCCTACATTTTCTGGTTTGGATGATTGTGTTATGCTGTGAATGTCTGAACATTGCATCCAAAAATAAACTGGTCACACTCTGGACATAACTTTGTAATGACTGTGTTTGTGCAAAATGTTTCTGTGAAAAAACCATGTGGCCAGCTCAAATGCTGATTGTTGCGTCAATCGAAACTGGACGTTCTAAATAAGCATTCTAATCACACCGGTTTGAGCGTACACTGCAGGGACCACTGTAGAATGATCACACCCGTTTGTTGGTACGTGTGAAAAGGTTAATTGCTTTATATTGTGTTGTTACAGCTTTTAAGCCACATTATTTTTTTAAACATTAAATGCACTATGCATTATCAAAACTGAAATTGGAAATTGTGATCATTTTTTAAATAATCGAACCGAAACTGAACTGACCTCAAAAAGCATTAATCGCTCAACACTACTGGCAAGTCCCTCCAACAGAAGCATCCAAGGAGTTGACCGCTTCCAGAACACCTACTGGCTTACCGGTTTTCAGATATGGTGTTTGGGCTTTATTGCGCTGCCGCGACCTTCCAGCAGCTCATGGACAGTGTTCTGAGGGGTACAGAGGCGCACGCAGCAGCGTAAATAATAACGTCATCATCTACAGTTCCACATGGGAGGAGAACCTCCACCATCTGAAAGACATCTTCTGACGAATCCACAAGGCTGGCCTCAACGCACGGAAGTGGCATCTAGCCAAGGCCAAGGTGCAATACCTTGGTTACGTGCTGGGCTCATCAAGCCGCAACTGAGCAAGGTGGAGACGGGGCTGTCCAGCCCACCCCTGACTACCAAGAAGAAGTTGAGGTCCTTTCTGGGCTTGGTGGGGTGGTCCCGGCGGTTCATCCCCAACTTCTCAGGCCGAGCTGCTGTGCTCACTGGCCTCACCAGGAAGTCCACAGAAGATGAAATGGTTCCCTGAGTGTGATGCCGCCTTTGAGGATCTAAAGCAGCGCATGTGCCAGGAGCCAGAGCTGCAGACAGATGCCTCCGCGGTTGATCTATGAGCTGTGTTACTTCAGGGAGAAGAGGATGACAGAAGACCTGTGCAATACATCAGCCGGAAGTTGTTTCCAAGAGAGACAAGAAGGTATTCAATGATGGAAAAGGAGTGTTTGACCACAAAATGGGCAGTCGATACCCTCAAGTACTACTTCCTAGTAAGAGTGTAACAGTTCACCAAACCCACGGTTTTGGGGTCAAGTTTGGTTTGGTTTCAGTAGAGCGGGAAAATTTTAAATCCACAGTTACTGTAATTAATTTGTGTTCATTTAGGAAAATACAATGTGTTGGTATTCCTGATTTGATATTCAGTTGAAGTCGGAAGTTTACATACACTTAGGTTGGAGTCATTAAAACTTGTTTTTCAACCACTCCCCAAATTTCTTGTTAACAAACTATAGTTTTGGCAAGTCGGTTAGGACATCTACTTTGTGCATGACACAAGTAATTTTTCCAACAATTGTTTACAGACAGATTATTTCACTTATAATTCACTGTATCACAATTCCAGTGGGTCAGAAGTTCACATACACTAAGTTGACTGTGCCTTTAAACAGCTTGGAAAATTCCAGAAAATTATGTCATGGCTTTAGAAACTTCTGATAGGCAAATTGACATAATTTGAGTCAATTGGAGATGTACCTGTGGATGTATTTCAAGGCCTACCTTCAAACCCAGTGCCTCTTTGCTTGACATCATTGGAAAATCAAAGGAAATCAGCCAAGACCTCAGAAAAAAAGTTGTAGACCTCCACAAGTCTGGTTCATCCTTGGGAGCAATTTCCAAACGCTTGAAGGTACCACGTTCATCTGTACAAACAATAGTAAGCAAGTATAAACATCATGGGACCACGCAGCCGTCATACCGCTCAGGAAGGAGACGTGTTCTGTCTCCTAGAGATTTACATACTTTGTTGCGAAAAGTGCAAATCAATCCCAGAACAACAGCAAAGGACCGTGTGAAGATGCTGGAGGAAACAGGTACAAAAGTATCCATATCCACAGTAAAACGAGTCCAATATCGACATAACCTGAGAGGCCGCTCAGCAAGGAAGAAGCCACTGCTCCAAAACTGCCATAAAAAAGCAAAGATTGTACTTTTTGGCAAAATGTCCTCTGGTCTGATGAAACAAAAATAAAACTGTTTGGCCATAATGACCATCGTTATGTTTGGAGGAAAAAGGGGGAGGCTTGGAAGCCGAAGAACACCATCCCAACTGTGAAGCACGGGGGTGGCAGCATGATGTTGTGGGGGTGCTTTGCTGTAGGAGGGACTGGTGCACTTCACAAAATAGATGGCATCATGAGGCAGGAAAGCATGTGGATATATTGAAGCAATATCTCAAGACATCAGTCAGGAAGTTAAAGCTTGGTTGCAAATGGGTCTTCCAAATGGACAATGACCCCAAGCATATTTCCAAAGTTGTGGCAAAATGGCTTAAGGACAACAAAGTCAAGGTAATGGAGTGGCCATCACAAAGCCCTGACCTCAATCCAATAAAACATTTGTGGACAGAACTGAAAAAGTGTGTGCGAGGCCTACAAACCTGACTCGGTTATACCAGCTCTGTCAGGAGTAATGGGCCAAAATTCACCCAATATATTGTGGGAAGCTTATAAGGAACACTACCCGAAGTGTTTGACCCAAGTTAAACAATTTAAAGGCAATGCTACCAAATACTAATTGAGTGTATGTAAACTTCTGACCCACTAGGAATGTGATGAAAGAAATACAAGCTGAAATAAATAATTCTCTCTACTATTATTCTGACATTTCACATTCTTAAAATAAAGTGGTTAAATAATTTTTACTAGGGTTAAATGTCAGGAATTGTGAAAAACTGAGTTTAAATGTATGTGGTTCTCTATGGTGTTTAGGTCAGAGCGTGACTAGGGGGGGTGTTCTAGTCATTCTATTTCTATGTTGGTGGGTTGTATGGTTCCCAATTAGAGGCAGCTGGTAATCGTTGCCTCTAATTGGGGATCATATTTAGGAAGCCCTTTCTCCCACCTGCTTTGTGGGATATTGTGTTAGTGCTTGTTGCACCACTGATGTCACATTTTTGTTGTTGGTTTATTGTTTGAAGTTTTCACCGTAATAAAGATGTGGAACTCTACACACGCTGCGCCTTGGTCCGTCCATTACAACAACCGTGACAGTAAACTTCCGACTTCAACTGTATGATGATGAGTCATACAATGCCTGATGAGAGCACTATCAGGAATACTAACACTGTTTTTTTAATTAAAAGACACGATTACTCAACAACAATACTAAAATAAAGTGCAATATGAGTGTGAAATCAATATGTAAACATGTCTCGACATTGTATAATCCTATGCTATAATGTTTTCTTACGAGGAGAAAAATATGCACACTGTAGCACATACTTCTCATTTCCCACTCTGGGGTAATGTGATGGGCTGTCACTGTTTAGTAGCTCTCTGTAGCCCCGGAGGTCCATCCATCTGTAGTAAACGTGACACAGGGTTGGCCAATTAATTGACAACTTCGGCTTTAGCTTGCTTAGTTTAAAGCGAGTACCACCTGTTTGCTGAAATGGGTGTGAGAGGGCGAAGTTCGTACCGTTGTTCGAGCACTTTCACGAGGTGCTGAAACTCCCTATGCTTCTCAACCACCGAGAATGGGTGCATATATAAACATAGTCTATCGCGCTTGTAATTTCTTTGCCCCGGTCTGAATCAGCTGCGATAGGCTGCTTAAATGCAGACAGGAGACGAAGTTGTGTTGTTGTTTTTATGTGTTTCTTGCTCCGGTGGTACTGGGGTGATGTCAGCGTAAATGTGTCAACATATTTGAGGTGTTGGCAGCTGAATAGGCTATTCTGGTTGAGCAGTGGCGACATACTTCTCTGTCGCCGTTGTAATCTACCAGGAAGTAAAATGTTCCCAAACTGCAGATTTATCGACCCCAGCACTCGCCATCATACAGAACTAGCTGCCGGCTACACCTCACAAAAGTACAATTTGAAATACAGCAATTAAGATTTTAATTTTGATTACAATGTTCAAATAGGCTGTAGTTTTTTTTAGCTCCGATTTACTCAAGAGCCATACAATGCAGTGTAGGCATAGGCTGTAGGCCTAGTGTATTTATTTTTTGTATTTATTTTTATGTATTCAGTCGAGTTCACAGTGCGCACTGAATCAAGGTCCCTGTACCGAATGGTTCGGTACAAATACATATACTGTTACTGTCACGCCCTGGCTTTAGTTATCTTTGTTTTCTTTATTATTTTAGTTAGGTCAGGGTGTGACATGGGGGATGTTTGTGTGTTTTTGTCTAGTCTAGGGTGTTTGTATTGTCTAGGGGGTTTTGTAGAGTTCATGGGGTTGTGTTCAGTGTAGGTGTTTATGTAAGTCTATGGTTGCCTGGATTGGTTCTCAATTAGAGACAGCTGTCTATCGTTGTCTCTGATTGGGAGCCATATTTTAGGCAGCCATAGGCATTAGGTAGGTTGTGGGTAATTGTCTATGTCTTGACGTTAGTTGCTTGTGTCTGCACTTTCGTTTGATAGCTTCACGGTCGTTTGTTGTTTTGTCTAGTTTGTATTAGTGTTCGTTTCTTCTTCTATTAAAAAGAAGATGTATTTATATCACGCTGCGCCTTGGTCCTCTCTTTCACCTAACGACGATCGTGACAGTTACACCTCTACCTCCTAGGGAAGGAGTTCTTGCTGGAGATGGATCACCGAGCCTTGCAATGGCTCCATCAGATGAGAGACACATACTGTATTAGAGGATTACCAGGTGGTACTTTTCCTTACAGCCCTTCAAGTTCACTGTCCCGGGCCTGGTAAAGAGAACATCCTGACAGACTTCCTGTCACGTCATCAGGATGAATACGTTTTGTGCCAACTTCGCACTGCGACATCACCTCTGTCACATCACGATGTTGTCACCATCGACGATGGCTGTCAATCTTCTATATCTGATACTATCTTAATATCGCCCAACTCTAATGTCCATATCACAACACCTTGATGCCTAAACTTCTCTCGTTCCCCCAAAGACGCCATTTGTGACACATCCTACAGGTACCTCCACATCACTATGCATTCCTGGAGAGAGATAAACAATAAAACATGGGAACATCAGGACATTCGTGCAGCAGAATACATAATCAACCATTCACCTAAATAGGTCATCACTCAGCAGTCATATGGCGCATCCCTGCCTGCCCCTAGGTTACTGTATATAAGCCAAAGGACCTGCTGCCTGTCATCTATTACTTTGCGGTGAGTGTCTGCATCCCAAATGGCACCCTATTCGTTATATATAGTGGGACCCAGGGCCCTATGGGCTCTGGTCAAAGGGAAATAGGGTGCCATTTGGGATGCAGACAATGAGTCAGGGGCCTCCTGAGTGGCGCAGCGTCACTAGAGACCTGGTTTCGATCCCACGCTGTGTCACAACTGGCCGCGACCGGGAGTCCCATAGGGCGGCTCACAATTGGCCCAGCTTCGTACGGGTTAGAGGAGGGTTTGACCAGGGGGGCTTTACTTGGCTCATCGTGCTCTAGCAACTCCTTGTGTCGGACCGGGCGCCTGCAGGCTGACTCTGGTCGTCAGTTGAACAGTGTTTCCTCCAACAAATTGGTGCAGCTGGCTTCCGGGTTAAGGCTAAGGTTAAGAAGCGCGGTTTGGAGGACACATGACTCGACCGTCGCCTCTCCCAAGCCCGTTGGGGAGTTGCAGCAATGAGACAAGATTTAAATTGGGGTAAAATACTACAAAAAAGTTGTTGTTTTTAAAGACAAAAACAAAATAAACAGTGAGTCAGAAGCAGGCCAGGACCTTTTTACAACCATCTCTCACATTTCCTTGCTTGCTTTTTTCTACATATGGGAGTTTAGAACTGCACAGCCTGCATTTCTGCATGTAGAAGGCATCCACGTATTATTGTATGGACCTGAGTTTTTACCATCACAAGTATTTTGAATTGAGGCGTAGAAAAAAGTAGGCCTAACATGGTGATCATGTGCACCATCGCACGTATATTGATTTTGTACCCCGACACGAGGCACGATCAGGACACGCAGGTTGAAATATCAAAACAAACTCTGAACCAATTATATTTATTTGGGGACAGGTCGAAAAGCATTAAACATTTAAGGCAATTTAGCAATGCTAGCTTGCTGTTGCTAGCTAATTTGTCCTGGGATATAAATATTGGGTTGTGATTTTACCTGAAATGCACAAGGTCCTCTACCCCAACAATTAATCCACAGATGAGAAAGGAATTCGGTTTACCGTTTTGTCATCTCTCCTCCTTCCTCAGGCTTCTGTTTTACTTCTTTGGACGTTATATGGTGGTTGGCAACCAACTTCACGGTGCATTACTGCAACCGACTGGTGTGTGGACGTCAGTTCATCTTTCAATCACCCACGTGGGTATATGCTCCTAAAGACCATTGAAGAGATGGGAGAGGCTGGACTTGCAGCGCGATGAGCTTCAAAAATAGAACCTATTTCTATTTTAGCACCTAGCCATGCAGACGCTCGCTGAGGCGGTGCAATTACTGAATAACATGTATGTGTACATTCATTTTGCATCGCGAGCGGTGTGGTCAGCATGTATGGCTTGCTCCTGATAAGCATGCCTCATTTCCTAGAGACCTAGCCTACAGTAGAGTCTTTCAAATTCTTAATAAGGGTAGATCCACAGATGATGCAATCTCTATTGCACTCCACACTGCCCTTTCCAACCTGGACAAAAGGAACACCTATGTGAGAATGATATTCATTGACTACAGCTCAGCGTTCAACACCATAGTCCCCTCAAAACTCATCACTAAGCTAAGGAACCTGGGACCTAACACCTCCCTCTGCAACTGGATCCTGGACTTCCTGACGGGCCGCCCCAAGGTGGTGAGGGTAGGTAGCAACACATCTGCCACGCTGATCCTCAACACTGGAGCTCCCCAGGGATGCATGCTCAGTCCCCTTCTGTACTCCCTGTTCACCCACGACTGCATGGCCAGGCACGGCTCCAACACCATGATTAAGTTTGCAGACGACACAACAGTGGTAGGCCTGATCACCGACAACAACGAGACAGCCTATAGGGAGGAGGTCAGAGACCTGGCCGGGTGGTGCCAGAATAACAACCTCTCCCTCAACGTAACCAAGACTAAGGAGATGTTGTGGACTACAGGAAAAGGTGCACCGAGCACGCCCCCATTCTCATCGACGGGGCTGTAGTGGAGCAGGTTGAGAGCTTCAAGTTCCTTGGTGTCCACATCAACAACAAACTAGAATTGTCCAAACACACCAAAACAGTCGTGAAGAGGGCACGACAAAGCCTATTCCCCCTCGGGTAACTAAAAAGATTTGGCATGGGTCCTGAGATCCTCAAAAGGTTCTACAGCTGCAACATTGAGAGCATCCTGACCGGTTACATCACTGCCTGGTACGGCAATTGCTCGGCCTCCGACCGCAAGGCACTTCAGAGGGTAGTGCGTACAGCCCAGTACATAACTGGGGCAAAGCTGCCTGCCATCCAGGACCTCTACACCAGACGGTGTCAGAGGAAGGCCCTAAAAATTGTCAAAGACCCCAGTCACCCCAGTCATAGACTGTTCTCTCTACTACCGCATGGCAAGCGGTACCGGAGTGCCAAGTCTAGGACAAAAAGGCTTCTCAACAGTTTTTACCCCCAAGCCATAAGACTGCTGAGCAGGTAACCAAATGGTTACCCGGACTATTTGCATTGTGTGCCCCCCCCCCCCCCCCCCCAACCCCGCTTTTACGCTGCTGCTACTTTCTGTTCATCATATATGCATAGTCACTTTAACCATACCTACATGTACATACTACCTCAATAAGCCTGACTAACCGGTGTCTGTTTATACCCTTGCTACTGTTGGTTTTTTTCTTTACTTACCTACACACACACACACATACACACACACACACATTTTTTTGCACTATTGGTTAGAGCCTGTAAGTAAGCATTTCACTGTAAGGTTGTATACCTGTTGTATTCGGTGCACGTGACAAATAAACTTTGATTTGATTTGACTTAGACAGATATTCCACTTCTCCTCCTGAAATATGAAAGCCGACAGAAATTCATAACCTGGCTTTAGGTTACTCAACAGCTCAGCAGGAAATGTTTTGTCTCAATCAGGAAGTATAGGCCTAGTATTTTATTCCCATAACAAAAACTGCCCTACTTCCTTACTGTGCAATTACAATGCAATTACTACAGTACTAGCTATGTAACATTAGTCAGTACAGTGTTACTACTAAATTCATAACCTGGCTTTAGGTTACTCAACAGCTCAGCAGGAAATGTTTTGTCTCAATCAGCAAGTATAGGCCTAGTTTTTTATTCACATAACAAAAACTGCCCTACTTCCTTACTGTGCAATTACAATGCAATTACTACAGTACTAGCTATGTAACATTAGTCAGTACAGTGTTACTACTAAATTCATAACCTGGCTTTAGGTTACTCAACAGCTCAGCAGGAAATGTTTTGTCTCAATCAGCAAGTATAGGCCTAGTATTTTATTCCCATAACAAAAACTGCCCTACTTCCTTACTGTGCAATTACAATGCAATTACTACAGTACTAGCTATGTAACATTAGTCAGTACAGTGTTACTACTACACATAGGTATAGAGCTGGGTGCATTTCAGTTGGTAGTGTTAAAACCAAGAAGTTGTGATGAGCCAAGGGTGAAGCCCTCATAGATGATCCCCTTGGAAATTTACTGGAAGGGAACACCATAACAATACTGGAGACTGACCAGAATCCACAGGAATCTGACCAGGCTTTAGATTCCGAGCCATATGGTGAAGACAGGAAAGGTGATCTGAGCAGCCGCAGTCAGACCACAGCCCTGCCAGCATCCCCTGGTTTGGCCTAGTCTTCACCCCCTGCAGCAGACCACAAACCACATGGTGATGGCTGGGCCTGGGGGTTTGTCCACCCACTACTTGATTGTACATGTGCAAGAAGATCAGCTATCACATCAGTAGCCTATGACCCTTGGCCCTTAAGACCTCAGACCACACCCACTCATCCTGTCTATCACCTGACTAAAATATGATTTAACAACAATGCTATTACAGTGTTACTACACAGGTATGAGAGCTAAAGTGTTTACCCATAATTCCAATACTGTACAAACAGACACTGAGTTATATCACGAAAAATCACTTTTTTGTTTGATCTAAATACCATGCTATTTACATGGTAGGGTACAAATACTGGTGTGTTTACATTTCTAACACCTGTCACCCAGAACGGGTGTCACCTGTCACCCAGAACCTGTCACTACAGGTGACATCATCCAAGCTACAGTACTTACTACGCCAGAGACAAAACCAATAAACTTTTGGAATAATCTAGCAATGATACAAAGGAGCAAAATACAGAAATGGTTATTGTAATCTGTAGAATCTGAATCATTAACGTTAGTCATTTTATTATCAACGTCGCGTGCTAAAACTTGAAGTTGCTTAGTTAAGAGCGAGCCGAGCTAGCTCGCTAGCTTCACTATTATGTCAATAAAGAAAAGATCTAGCTACCATAACATGTATAGTTTCTGATGTTGATGTCCTTATTCCAAACAATGCAAATCCCCAAAAATAAGAAGAGGTTAGTTTGCAAATATTTACCCAGTTGCCTCGCGCTGTCAGTGACAAGCTCCGTGTCAAAACACTTGGCACGAGCTCAAGGGGGTCTATATTCCTTCGCAACCGTGCTAGCTCACTACAGCTAACCTTGCATATTTGAAAGTACAGCTATTATTCCCATATATTTTGTTACTTTGCTAAGGAGATGTGAGCGGATTTAGAAAACCACTTAATTTATTAACTAACTGTTACCATGAGGACAGAACAGCTTGCAAGTTAGTTTCCCACGCAACATGGAACAGTTTATCGTCAAACGCAATATTACTCACTCAAGCTTCGTTGCATTAGTGCAAATTTGCTCTCACAGTTTGCTCTTCGCCAGATCACTTCGGGGTAGAAACTCCTTTGCAGTCAGCCTTACTAGCTAGATATTTCAATTCTAGACGGAGACTTTTCTGGCTTTTTCAATATCTCAAACGCATCATTTTTCTTTCTCTGTCTGGGACACGAGAATTTCACAAAGAAACGCCCAGTCCCAAACTCGTTCAATTAATCTCTTCTTTGATTGGCTGGTATTCCCATTTAGGGTATTGCCAGTTGTTGATCTTCACATTTCCATAGATCCCCTTTTGTAACGTTATTTGAAAAAGAGAAGAACTGAATTCAAATGTATTTATAGACTGTGGCAATAATAGATCATTTGGATATTCACCATGTTTACATTAAGGTATAGTAAAAATGATTTATAAAGACTTTATAAATATAAACAATATTCAGACAGTACCAGTCAAAAGTTTGAACACCTACTCATTCAAAGGTTTATCTATATTTTTACTATTTTCTACATTGTAGAATAATAGTGAAGACATCTAAACTATGAAATAACACATATGGAATCATGTAGTAACCAACAAAAATTGTTAAACAAATCTAAATATGTTTTATATTTTAGATTCTTCAAAGTAGCCACCCTTTGCCTTGATGATAGCTTTGCACACTCTTGGCATTCTTTCAACCAGCTTCATGAGGTAATCACCTGGAATACATTTCAATTAACAGGTGTGCCTTGTTAAAAGTTAATTTGTGGAATTTCTTTCCTTCTTAATGCGTTTGAGGCAATCAGTTGTGTTGTGATAAGGTAGGGGTGGTATACAGAAGATAGCCCTATTTGGTAAAAGACCAAGTCCATATTATGGCAAGAACAGCTCAAATAAGCAGAGAATCGACAGTCCATCATTACTTTAAGACATGAAGGTCAGTTAATGCGGAAAATGTCAAGAAATGCAGTCACAAAAACCATCAAGCGCTATGATGAAACTGGTTCTCATAAGGACCACCACAGGAAAGGAAGACCCAGAGTTACCTCTGCTGCAGAGGATAAGTTCATTAGAGTCGCCAGCCTCAAAAATTGCAGCCCAAATAAATGCTTCACAGAGTTCAAGTAACAGACGCATCTCAACATCAACTGTTCAGAGGAGACTGTGTGAATCAGGCCTTCATGGTCGAATTGCTGCAAAGAAACCACTACTAAAGGACACGATAAGAAGAAGAGACTTGCTTGGGCCAAGAAACATGAGCAATGGACATTAGACCGATGGAAATCTGTCCTTTGGTCTCATGAGTCCAAATGTGCGATTTTTGGTTCCAACTACTGTTAAGAGTAGGTGAGACGCAGAGTAGGTGAACTGGTGATCTCCACGTGTGTTTCCCACTGTGAAGCATGGTTGAAGAGGTGTGATGGTTTCGGGGTGCTTTGCTGGTGACACTGTCTGTGATTGATTTAGAATTCAAGGCACACTTAACCAGCATGGCTACCACAGCATTCTGCAGCAATACTCCATCCCATCTGGTTTGCGCTTAGCGGGACTATCATTTATTTTTCAACAGGACAATGACCCAACACACCTCCAGCTGGTGTAAGGGCTATTTGACCAAGAAGGAGAGTGACCAAGAAGGAGAGTGGTGGAGGCCAGATGGCCTGGCCTCCACAATCACCCGACCTCAAAACAATTGAGATTGCTTGGGAAATGTTGAATTGAAAGGAAAAGTGAAGGCAAAGCAGCCAACAAGTGCTCTGCATATGTGGGAACTCCTTCAAGACTGTTGGGAAAGCAATCCAGGTGAAGCTGGTTTAGAGAATGCCAAGAGTGTGCAAAGCTGTCATCAAGGCAAAGGGTGGCTACTTTGAAGAATTGAAAATCGAAAATATATTTAGCTTTGTTTCACACTTTTTTGGTTACTACATGATTCCATATGTGTTATTTCAGTGTTGATGTCTTCACTATTATTCTACAATTTAAAAAATAGTAAAAATAAAGAATACCCTGGAATGAGTAGGTGTGTCCAAACTTTTGACTGGTACTGTAAATTCAAACTTTTGGCAGGTATCTCGCTCCATAGACTTGCTTCCATTCAGCCAGAAGAGCATTGGTGATGTCGGGCACTGATGTTGGGCGGTTAGGCCTGGCTCGCAGTCTGCGTTCCAATTCATCCCAAAGGTGTTAGATGGGTCAGGGCTCTATGCAGTCAAGTTCTTCCACACCGATCTCGACAAACCGTTTCTGTATGAACCTCGCTTTGTGCATGAGGGAATTGTAATGCTGAAACAGGAAAGGGCCTACCCCAAACTGTTGCCACAAAGTTGGAAGCACAGAATCGTTTAGAATGACATTGTATGCTGTAGTGTTAAGATTTCCCTTCACTTGAACTATTGGGCATTGCCCCAGACCAATATTCCTCCTCCGCAAAACTTTACAGTATGCACCATGCATTAGGGCAGGTAGCATTCTCCTGGCAATCGCCCAACCCAGATTCATAGCTCGGACTGCCAGATGGTGAAGCGGGATTCATCACTCCAGAGAACGCGTTTCCACTGCTCCAGAATCCAATGGCGTCGAGCTTTACACCACTTTAGCCGGCGCTTGGCATTGCGCATGGTGATCTTATGCTTGTGTGTGGCTGACATTGCTTCCAGAGGCAGTTTGGAAATCGATAGTGAGTGTTGCAACCGAGGACACATTATTTTTCAGTACTCGATTCTGTGAGCTTGTGTGGTTGACTGGTGCAGCTCTAGCAGAGTAGAAATTTGATGAACTGACTTGATGGAAAGGTGGCTTCCTATGACGGTGCCACGTTGAAAGTCAATGAGCTCTTCAGTACGGGTCATTCTACTGCCAAAGTTTGTCTATGGAGATTGCATTGCTCTGTGCTCGATTTCATACACCTGTCAACAACTAAATAAATAGCCGAAACAGCTGAATCCACTAATTTGAAGGGGTTTCCACCAACTTATGGCCATGTAATGTATATTTAAGCAATAAGACACAAAATAAATGTTTTGTCATACCCGTAGTATGCAGTCTGTTATATCACGGCTGTCAGCCAATCAGCATTCAGGACTCGAACCACGCATTTTAAAATGTACATATAAACTCAGCAAAAAAAGAAACACCCCTTTTTTGAATGAACATGCACCTGTGGCACGGTCGTTAAGACACTAACAGCTTACAGACGGTAGGCAATTAAGGTCACAGTTATGAAAACTTTTCACACTAAAGAAGCCTTTCTACTGACTGAAAAACACCAAAAGAAATATGCCCAGGCTCCCTGTTCATCTGTGTGAACGTGCCTTGGGCGGCATGAGGACTGCAGATGTGGCCAGGGCAATAAATTGTAATGTCCGTACTGTGAGACGCCTAAGACAGAGCTACAGGGAGACAGGACGTACAGCTGATCGTCCTTGCAGTGGCAGACCACGTGTAACAACACCTGCACAGGATCGGTACATCCGAACATCACACCTGCGGGACAGGTACAGGATGGCAACAACTGCCCGAGTTACACCAGGAAGGCACAATCCCTCCATCAGTGCTCATACTGTCTGCAATAGGCTGAGAAAGGGCTTAGGGGTTGTAAGCCTGTTGTAAGGCAGGTCCTCACCAGACATCACCGGCAACAACGTCGCCTATGGGCACAAACCCACCATCGCTGGACCAGACAGGACTGGCAAAAAGTGCTCTTCACTGACGAGTCACCGTTTTGTCTCACCAGGGGTGATGGTCGGATTCGCGTTTATTGTCGAAGGAATGAGCGTTACACCGAGGCCTGTACTCTTGAGCGGGATCGATTTGGAGGGTCCATCATGGTCTGGGGCGGTGTGTCACAGCATCATCGGACAGAGCTTGTTGTCATTGCAGGCAATCTCAACGCTCTGCGTTACAGGGAAGACATCCTCCTCCCTCATGTGGTACCCTTCCTGCAGGCTCATCCTGACATGACATGGCATGACAATGCCACCAGCCATACTGCTCGTTCTGTGCGTGATTTCCTGCAAGACAGGAATGTCATTGTTCAATCAATGGGATTGAGCATGTCTGGAACCTGTTGGATCGGAGGGTGAGGGCTAGGGCCATTCCCCACAGAAATGTCCTAGAACTTGCAGGTGCCTTGGTGGAAGAGTAGGGTAACATGGGGCGGTAGGCAGCCTAGTGGTTAGATCGTTGGACTTGTAACCGAAAGGTTGCAAGATTGAATCCCCGAGTAGGAGCTGACAAAGTAAAAATCTGTCGTTCTGTCCCTGAACAAGGCAGTTAACCCACTGTTCCTAGGCCGTCATTAAAAATAAGAATTTGTTCTTAACTGACTTGTCTAGTTAAATAAAGGTAAAATAAAATAAATAAAAAACATTTCACAGCAAGAACTAGTAAATCTGGTGCAGTCCATGAGGAGGAGATGCACTGCAGTACTTAATGGTCACACCAGATACTGACTGTTACTTTTGATTTTGACACCCCTTTGTTCAGGGACACATTATTCAATTTCTGTTAGTCACATGTCTGTGGAACTTGTTCAGTTTTTGTCTCAGTTGTTGAATATTGTTATGTTCATACAAATATTTATACATGTTAAGTTTGCTGAAAATAAACTCAGTTGACAGTGAGACGACGTTTCTTTTTTTGCTGAGTTTATATACGCTACTGTTCAAAAGTTTGGGGTCACATAGAAATGTCCATCTTTTAGAAAGAAAAGCACATTTTTTGGTCCATTAAAATAACTTCAAATTGATCAGAAATATAGTGTAGACATTGTTAATGTTGTAAATGACTATTGTAGCTGGAAACGGCAGATTTTTTATGGAATATCTACATAGGCATACAGAGGCCCATTATCAGCAACCATCACCCCTGTGTTCCAATGGCATGTTGTGTTAGGTAATCCAAATCATTTTAAAAGTGTAATTGATCATTAGAAAACCCTTTTGCAATTATGTTAGCACAGCTGAAAACTGTTGTTCTGGTTAAAGAAGCAATAAAACTGGCCTTCTTTAGACTAGTTGAGTATCGGTAGCATCAACATTTGTAGGTTCGATTACAGGCTCAAAATGGCCAGAAACAAAGAACTTTCTTCTGAAACTTGTCAGTCTATTCTTGTTCTGAGAAATGAAGGCTATTGTGAGAAATTGCCAAGAAACTGAAGATCTTGTACAACGCTGTGTACTACTCCCCTTCACAGAACAGCACAAACTGGCACTAACCAGAATAGAAAGAGGAGTGGGAGGCCCCGGTGCACAACTGAGCAAGAGGACGAGTACATTAGTGTCTAGTTTGAGAAACAGGCTCCTCACAAGTTCTCAACTGGCAGCTTCGTTAAATAGTTCCCGCAAAACACCTGTTTTGACAACGTCAACAGTGAAGAGAAATATATTAAACATAGTGGCTGTTTATTGTTCGGCAGTCTTATGGCTTGGGGGTAGAAGCTTTAAGGAGCCTTTTGGTCCTAGAGAGAGAACAGTCTATGACTTAGGTGACTGGAGTTGACAATTTTTGGGCCTTCCTCTGACACCGCCTAGAATATAGGTCCTGGATGTCAGGAAGCTTTGCCCCAGTGATGTACTGGGCCGTACGCATTACCCTCTGTCGCACCTTATGCCGAGCAGTTGCTATACCAGGTGGTGATTGAACCGGTCAGGAGGCTCTCGATGGTGCAGTTTTAGAACTTTAGAGTGTCTAGTTTGAGAAGCAGACACTGGCAGCTTCATTAAATAGTACACACAAAACACCAGTCTCAACGTCAACAGTGAAGAGGCGACTCCGGGATGCTGGCCTTCTAGGCAGTTGCAAAGAAAAAGGCATATCTCAGACTGGCCAATAAAAATAAAAGATTAAGATGTGCAAAAGAACACAGACACTGTGTATATCCACAGCCTATTATGGTTACACACATCTTATGTATGGAAAATCAGCAACCAAAGAAGAGTTTCCCTTTTCTTATTACACATTAACAAGAGCATTTAAAAGCTCACATCTGCGTTTCTTGTACACTTACAAAGTTACACCACCACATCAATGCCTTTCTTAAAATCAATACACAAGTATATATTTTTAAACCTGCATATTTAGCTAAAATAAATCCAGGTTAGCAGGCAATATAACCAGGTGAAATTGTGTCATTTCTCTTGCGTTCATTACACGCAGAGTCAGGGTATATGCAACAGTTTGGGCCGCCTGGCTCTTTGCGAACTAATTTGCCAGAACTTTACGTAATTATGACAACATTGAAGGTTGTGCAATGTAACAGGAATATTTAGACTCATGGATGCCACCCGTTAGATAAAATACGGAACGGAATAAACGTTTTGTTTTCGAGGTGATAGTTTTCTGATTAGTCAAAGGTATATGGTTTAGAGAGAAATAGTCGACGCGTTATAATTCTTGTAATAACTTGCGGCTGAATTTAAAAGGGGTTCCTTCGTTGTTTTACCGTTCATGTCTTCCATAGAGAATGTCTTGATCTACTTCAAATAAGGTCTGTGTTTCGTGCAGGCTTAAACCGCCTCGATGTTTTGCTACCCGTGTAAATATCACTGGGATAAGGTAACGTTGTCAACATATTTTCATAAATCCACTCTACAATTTTTTTAATCTTTGCTTATATTTAGCCAATATTGATCAGTTACCTTGTCCTATGGATATCTACACAGTTATAAGATTGGCACGTTGATGTAAGTCTACACGAAACACAGACCTTATTTTAAGTGAATCTAAAAATATCCTATGGAATAAATGAAGGAACCGCTTTTCAGATTTTGCTAGGTGTCATGGGAATTATGACTCGCACTTTGGTTGTCAATTCTTACCATGCCCATTATTAAAATAGGATTTCCTGCATATAGAAATTAAAGTTTTTGTTTTCAACATTCATCACAGGTCACTTAAACTCTATTTTTATTCAAACAGTTGAGAGTATTTGTCTCCTAAGCAGACTCTTCAGTATCATTGTCACTTCAGAGCTGTTAAAAGTTAAAATAAAAGTGTTCATTGTTCATTCAGTATTGTTGCAATTGTCATTATTACAAAAATGTGTGTGTGTGTATGATATGTATATATATATTTTTTAAAAACTGTTTAAAAAAATAATAAATCGGACGATTAATCGGTATCGGCATTGAAAAATCATCGATAGATGATCAGCGATAGATAGTTTAGGTTGAGAAAAAAAAATCTATAAGCCTATCTCAAACCTTAACCCTTATCTTAACCATTCAGTGTTAATGCCTAACCTTAAGATTGCGGAGTTAATGCTAAAACTTAACCCTAACCTTAATGCACTACCTTCGACCTCTTCATGCTCTCAATACTAGAAGCGCCGATGCTATCACTATTATAGCAGGACCATTATTTTTATTTTTCCTTTTACCTTTCACCACAGATCATCCAGGTCCTTGACTCTCATCATCCCCACCCATACCATCAGAACTATCATCTATGTATACCACATTCCAGCATTTCCACCTGGCTACCCCTACCCCGGTCAACTGCCCGGCACCCTCCACAGCAACCCGCCAAAGCCCCCCCGTGTCTCCTTCACCCAAATCCAGATAGCTGATGTTCTGAAAGAGCTGCAAAATCTGGACCCTACAAATCAGCCGGGCTAGACAATCTGGACCCTCTCTTTCTAAAATGATCTACAGACCTATATCTATCCTACCCTGTCTTTCTAAGGTCTTCGAAAGCCAAGTTAACAAACAGATTACCGACCATTTCGAATCCCACCGTACCTTCTCCGCTATGCAATCTGGTTTCAGAGCTGGTCATGGGTGCACCTAAGCCACGCTCAAAGTCCAAAACCATATCGATAAGAGACATTACTGGGCAGCCGTATTCATCGACCTGGCCAAGGCTTTCGACTCTGTCAATTACCACATTCTTATTGGCAGACTTGACACCCTTGGTTTCTCGAATGATTGCCTCGCCTGGTTTACCAACTACTTCTATGATAGAGTTCAGTGTGTCAAATCGGAGGGCCTGTTGTCCGGACCTCTGGCAGTCTCTATGGGGGTGCCAGAGGGTTCAATCCTCGGGCCGACTCTCTTCTCTGTATACATCAATGATGTTGCTCTTACTGCTGGTGATTCTCTGATCCACCTCTAAGCAGACGACACCTTTCTGTATACTTCTGGCCCCTCTTTGGACACTGTGTTAACTAAATGGACACTGTGTTAACTCTTTGGACACTGTGTTAGCATCAACCGGACGGGCGACAGGTGCGGGCAGCGATCGGTTGAAGAGCATGCATTTAGTTTTACTTGCATTTAAGAGCAGTTGAAGGCCACGGAAGGAAAGTTGTATGGCATTGAAGCTCGTCTGGAGGTTAGTTAACACAGTGTCCAAAGAAGGGCCAGAAGTATACAGAATGGTGTTGTGGAGCTAGGTGCTGCAGGGCCTGGATTAACCTCTACATCACCAGAGGAACAGAGGAGGAGTAGGATAAGGGTACGGCTTAAGGCTATAAGAACTGGTCATCTAGTGCGTTCGGAACAGAGAGTAAAAAGAGCAGGTTTCTGGGCGCGGAAGAATAGCTTCAAGGCATAATGTACAGACAAAGGTATGGTAGGATGTGAATACAGTGGAGGTAAACCTAGGCATTGATGAGAGAGGTTTTGTCTCTAGAGACATCATTTAGACCAGGTGAGGTCACCGCATGTGTGGGAGGTGAAACAAAAGGGCTAGCTAAGGCATATTGAGCAGGGCTGGAGTTTCTACAGTGAAATAAGACAATAATCACTCACCCAAACTGCAATGGACAAGACATATTGACATTAGGGAGAGGCATGCGTAGCCGAGTGATCATAGGGACCAGTTGGAGGCTAGGCGAGCTGGAGACACAGCGATTCAGACAGATAGCGGGCCGGGGAAAGCAAACTATCAGAAGGGCCTTAGGGGGGACTTCGTGACGGAAGAAGTCTGTTGTAGCCCCCTCGGACGGTTATGTCGGCAGTCCAGTCGTGTTGGATTGGCAGGGCTCCGTGTAGGCAGTAAAAGGGTCCAGGCCAATTGGCAAAATATGTATTGTAGCCCAAGGATGGCTGATGGACCTCTTCAGCTTGCCGAGGGTGGGCCTAGCACGAGACTAGTTCCAGGCTCACTGGTGCTTGCTTCGGGACAGAGACGTTAGCCAGGGGGTAGCCACTCGGATAGCAGCTAGCTGGCTGTGATGATTCAGGGGAAAAGGTTCAGAGCTTGCGGTAGGAAACCGGAGATGTGGAGAAAGAGCAGTCCGGTGTGCTCTGGGTTGAAACACGCTGTGCAGACTGGCAGAGCTTGACCAGGCTAAGGTTAGCTGATGACCGCTAGCCGTGGCTAACTGACTATTAGCTAGTAGCTATTTAGCTGGCTAACTTCTGTTGGGGGTTTCGGTTCTAAAGTATAGAAAATAGCAGATTCATACCACATTGGGTGAGGCGAGTTGCAGAAGAGTATGTTGAAACTGAGGTTAAAATATAAAAAAATATACAAAATATATACGAAGGGGAAAAAAGGTTTATACACGGGACACGACAAGACGAAGACAAAGACGTCTGAACTGTTACGTCATCTTGGATTTTGATTATGGTGTTGGAGTCGTGCATGGACATGCAGTTGTGAGTGAACAGGGAATACAGGATGGGACTAAGCACACACCCCTGTGTCGCCCCCGTGTTGAAGGTCAGCGTCGCGGAGGGGATGTTGCCTACCCTCACCTCCTGTGTTCGGCCCGTCAGAAAGTCCAGGATCCAGTTGCAGAGGGAGGTGTTCAGTCACAGGGTCCTGACCTTGGTGACGAGCTTGGAGGGGACAATGGTGCTGAATGCTGAGTCAATATACAGCATTCTCACATAGGTTTTTCTCTTATGTAGGTGGGTGAGGGCAGTGTGGAGTGCAATTGAGATTGGGTCATCTGTGGATCTGTTGGGGTGGTATGCAAATTGGAGTGGGTCTGGGATGATGGAGTTTATGTGTGCCATAACCAGCCTTTCAAAGCACTTCATGATTACAGATGTAAGTGCTACAGGGCAGTAATCATTGTGGAATGAAGCCTTAGAGTTCTTGGGAACAGGAATGATGTTGGCTATCTTATTAAGACGTGGGGATTACAGACTGGGACAAGGAGAAGATGAAAATTATTGTGAATATGCCTGCCAGTTGTTCTGCGCATGCTCTGAGAATGCGCCCCGGAAAACCATCCTGCTAGAGTTGACCTGGTTAAAGACCTTACTCGTGTCGGTGAGCGATATCACCCAGTCCTCTGTGTCCTCGGTCCAGTTCTGCATTTCTGATCCATTGGATGTACATGTTGTATCTTTAAATTCCTGGCTGTAATAAAATGCTCTTGAGGAGTTTATGACATGCCAACATAGGGTGTGGCTCAGGCTCAGTGCAGAAAAGCCCCAACTGATAGGCTACAAGTATTATTTTCACATGTAGGCATAGTGTGAACCATTGATCTATGGCGCCCCCTGGAGTTCTTTTCAAGCACCATGGAGATTTTGGGATTGTCAGTCATATGCACAGTATGTGAGCTGAGATGAGCAGTCAGAAATACCAATCATCACTCACGGAGCGACTTCCTTTCCCCTCCTCTGCTAATGAACTGAGGTCCACACTCCAGTCCAGGTGGAGGTGGTAATGCACCTCGAAGTTGGTTGCCAACTGCCATATAAAGTCCAAAGAAGAAGAAGAACCCTGAAGGAGGAGAGATTACTAGAAAAAAATTAGGTTTACCTTTTATCTGTGTATACATTTTTGGAGTAGAGGACTTTGTGCATTTCAGGTAAATAACAAACCCTAGCTAAATTTCCATGAATGTTAATGCTTTGGACCTGTCCCCAAATGAATATACTTGGTTCAGAGTTCGTTTTGATATTTAAACCTGTGTGTTCTGATCGTGTCTGGTGTGGGTGGACAAAATCAACATGCGTGCGATGGCACATGTGGACGCACGCGTGTGAGCAGTGTGGTCAGCATGTTCGACTCCTCTTTTTTTAACAATAGCCTGATGCATGGACTCATTTCCACTGGCGTATCGGACACCCCCACAGCCCCCGCCAGTTAGGGGTCCACGAGCTCTGGGGTGCCATGGTCCTGTCATCTACTGTATGTCAATGTTTTTACATTTAATAAATCATTTTTTCAGTAACCCTCTAAAAAGTCATTCATTAACCATTTAATTTCCATATGTACTAGAAAGCTTAGCATTTGTTTCTTGGGTTTCAAGAATGTGACTGATCAAAGTGTCTCTGGCCGTGAAAAATAAATAATGGAACTAATTTAAAATAAGGGTATATTGGCTAACAAATGCCATGGTCAAAAGGCTAAGACGGCGCCAGTGCAAAGTGCAGCTTACTCAAGTGTTCAAGAGCGCATATCAGACCGAGAAGCATTTCGTTCTAGGCTAGAAATGACAGTTACATGGATGGTTAAAAACAGCTTTATTGCCCTAGCAACATCACGTAAACTGGGCAGAAGGGAGTGGTGATTGAAATACAGAAGTTCTGCTACATCTTTAATAGAGCTTCTCCCATCCTCTGAAATTGCGGCCTGAACACTTTATTGAAAGAGATGAGCTGTATATATAGGAATCTCTGGAACAGACCGTTTGGATACTGGACAGCCAATAAATGCGAACAGATCATCTTCAGAGGAATATAGTTCTTTGCTATTTTCTTCATACTGGTGAACCGGTTTTTGAGTTGTGTGTTTGCAATATCAACAGTCCCTTATCTCTGGTATATCTTGACCAGTGGTGTAAAGTACTTTAAGTAGGCTGGTTATTTTGAGTATCTGTACTTTACTTTACTATTTATATTTTTGACAACTTTTACTTTTACTCCACAACATTCCTAAAGAAAAATAATGTACTTTTTACTCTGTACATTTTCCTTCACACCCAAAAGTACTTGTTACATTTTGAATGCTTAGCAGGACAGGAAAATGGTCCAATTCATGCACTTATCAAGAGAACATCCCTGGTCATCCCTACTGCCTCCGATCCTGTGGACCCACTAAACACAAATGCGTCTTTGTAAATTATGTCTAAGTGTTGGAGTGTGTCCCTCTCTATCTGTAAGAAACAACAAGAAAATTGTGCCTTCTGGTTTGCTTAATATAAGGAATTTGAAATAATTTATACTTTTACTCTGATACCTAAGTCTATTTTAGCAATTATATTTACTTTGGACGTAAAAGTGAAAGTCACCCAGTAAAATACTACTTGAGTAAAGGACAATTGGGTACTTTTTCCACCCCTGATCTTGACATACATCCTTCAAGACTTTGTTTAAATTGTGTGCAATGCAATGGACATATAGGCTAACGCACTATATCTCTGGACTTCATAAGACCAGGGGTGTCTCTCAAGTTGGATTTAATTGAATTTACCTTGATTGCAGCCCATTTGTGTAGGCTATTAGACAGACAAAACCTGCTGAATTCAACAATAAATAGTGGCTAGATTTATCCTCAAGTCGACGACTTTTTTCATCATTGTTAGGATATTTGATGTGTAATTTGTATGGATGTTTTATAACTAGCAACTTAATAACAGCTATAAACATAACATGCAACAATTTCATAGATTTTTCTGAGTTACAGTTCATATGAGTAAATCAGTCAATTGAAATAAATTCCTTAGGCCCTAATCTATGGATTTCACATGACCTGGGAATACAGTTATGCATCTGTTGATAACAGATACCTTAAAAAAAAAATGGTCCTCACAGTGGGCCATAATATCTTGTCACGCTATTTTTGTGCATTCAAATTGCCATTGATAAAATGAAATTGTTTTCTTCCTCCGTAGCTTATACCTGCCCATACCAAAACCCGACTGCCACCGTGGGGCACTCTGTTCACAACATTGACATCAGCAAACCGCTCACCCACACAATCAATCAATCAATCAAATGTATTTATAAAGACCCTTCTTACATCAGCTGATGTCACAAAGTGCTGTACAGAAACCCAGCCTTCAACCCCAAACAGCAAGCAATGCAGGTATAGAAGCACTGTGGCAAAGAAAAACTCCCTAGAAAGGCAGGAACCTAAATAGAAACCTAGAGAGGAACCAGGCTATGAGGGGCAGTCCTCTTCTGGCTGTGCCAGGTGGAGATTATAACAGAACATGGTCAAAATGTTCAAATGTTCATAGATGACCAGCAGGGTCAAATAATAATAATCACCACAGTGGTTGTACAGGGTGCAACAGGTCAGCACCTCAGGATTAAATGTCAGTTGGCACACAGGACACCGGATAAGACAGGAGAAATACTCCAGATATAACAGACTGACCTCAGCCCCCCGACACAAACTTTTAGAGCATAAATACTGGAGGCTGAGACAGGAGGGGTCGGGAGAAGCACAGGAAGCAGCTCTTTCAGTAGTTTATTTGGAATAGGGTCCAGTATTCAGCTTGAAGGTTTAGAGGCCATGATTATTTTCAGCAATGTGTCAAGAGATATAGTATTAAAAAACTTGAGTGTCTCCCTTGATGCTAGGTGCTGGCAGAGTTGTGCAGACTCAGGACAACTGAGCTTTGGAGGGATACGCAGATTTAAAGAGGAGTCCGTAATTTGCTTTCTAATGATCATGATCTTTTCCTCAAAGAAGTTAATTAATTTATCACTGCTGAAGTGAAAGTCATCCTCTATTGTGGAATGCTGCTTTTTAGTTAGCTTTGCGACAGTATCAAAAATATATTTGGGATTGTTCTTTTTTTCCTCAATTAAGTTGGAAAAATAGGATGATCGAGCAGCAGTGAGGGCTCTTCGATACTGCCCGGTACTGTCTTTCTAAGCTAGTCGGAAGAGTTCCAGTTTAGTGTAGTGCCATTTCTGTTCTAATTTTCTGGAAGCCTGCTTCAGAGCTTGGGTATTTTCTGTATGCCATTGAGCTAGTTTCTTATGACAAATGTTTTTTGTTTTTAGGGGTGCGACTGCATCTAGGGTATTGCGCAGGTCCCGTGTGGCTCAGTTGGTAGAGCATGGCGCTTGCAACGCCAGGGTTGTGGGTTCAATTCCTACGGGGGGACCAGGATGAATATGTATGAACTTTCCAATTTGTAAGTCGCTCTGGATAAGAGCGTCTGCTAAATGACATAAATGTAAATTGAGTTCCTCAGTTAGGTGGTTAACTGATTTTTGTACTCTGACGTCCTTGGGTAGGTGGAGGGAGTCTGGAAGGGCATCTGGGAATCTTTGGGTTGTCCGAGAATTTATAGCACGGCTTTTGATGATCCTTGGTTGTGGTCTGAGCAGATTTTTGTTGCGATTGCAAACGTAATAAAATGGTGGTCCGATAGTCCAGGATTATGAGGAAAAACATTAAGATCCACAACATTTATTCCACGGGACAAAACTAGGTCCAGAGTATGACTGTGGCAGTGAGTAGGTCCGGAGACATGTTGGACAAAACCCACTGAGTCGATGATGGCTCCGAAAGCCTTTTGGAGTGGGTTTGTGGACTTTTCCATGTGAATATTAAAGTCACCAAAAATGTGAATATTATCTGCCATGACTACAAGGTCCGATAGGAATTCAGGGAACTCAGTGAGGAATGCTGTAAATGGCCCAGGAGGCCTGTAAACAGTAGCTATAAAAAATGATTGAGTAGGCTGCATAGATTTCATGAATAGAAGTTCAAAAGACAAACGTTGTTTGTTTTTTTGTAAATTAAATTAAAGTTAGCAACACCTCCGCCTTTGCGGGATGCGCGGGGGATATGGTCACTAGTGTAACCAGGAGGTGAGGCCTTATTTAACACAGTAAAATCATCAGGCTTAAGCCATGTTTCAATCAGGCCAATCACATCAAGATTATGATCAGTGATTAGTTCATTGACTGTAACTGAGTGAGGGATCTAACATTAAGTAGCCCTATTTTGAGATATGAGATATCACAATGTCTTTCAATAATGGCAGGAATGGAGGTCTTTATTCCAGTGAGATTGCTAAGGCGAACACCGCCATGTTTAGTTTTGCCCAACCTAGATCGAGGCACAGACACGGTCTCAATGGGAATAGCTGAGCTGACTACACTGACTGTGCTAGTGGCAGGCTCCACTAAGCTGGCAGGCTGGCTAACAACCTGCTGCCTGGCCTGTACCCTATCTCATTGTGGAGCTAGGGGAGTTAGAGCCCTGTCTATGTTCGTAGATAAGATGAGAGCACTCCTCCAGCTAGGAATGAGTCCGTCACTCCTCAACAGGCCAGGCTTGGTCCTGTTTGTGGGTGAGTCACAGAAAGAGGGTCAATTATCTACAAATTCTATCTTTTGGGAGGGGTGATTGAGTTGTGAAACTCTGCTGTAGAGCTCATCACTCCCCATAACTGGGAGGGGGCCAGAGACAATTACTCAATGCCAACACATCTTTCTAGCTGATTTACACGCTGAAGCTATGTTGCGCTTGGTGACCTCTGACTGTTTCATCCTAACATCGTTGGTGCAGACGTGGATAACAGTGTATGTTCGCTGGATGATTCGTTTTAAGTCTAATACTGCGGGTAATGAAGTCGCCAGTGACTAGGGTTTTCAATTTGTCAGAGCTATTGGTGGGAGGATTCAGACCCCGTAACGGGAGGAGTAGAGACCAAAGAAGGCTCGGCCTCTGACTCCGACCGGTTGCTAAATGGGGAGAACAGGTTGAACATTTCTGTTGGCTGAATGAGCGACAATGGTTGAGCATTCCTACAGCATTTCCTTCCAGAAGCCATGAGAAAATTGTCCGGCTGCGGGGACTGTGCAAGGGGATTTAAACTACTCTGTACTTACTGGTGGCACAGACGCTGTTTCATCCTTTCCTACACTAAAATTACCCTTGCCTAACGATTGCGTCTGAAGCTGGGTTTGCAGCACAGCTATCCTCTCCATAAGGCGATCGTTCTCCTGTATATTATGAGTACAGCGACTGCAATTAGAAGGCATCATGTTAATGTTACTACTTAGCTTCGGCTGGAGGAGGTACTGACGAACCACGTACAGATAAAGTGTCCAGGTTGAAAAAGTTTAATGAAAAAAGTTGAGCGAGGGAAAAACTAAAAATATAAACGGTACTTAAAAATAAAAACCGTAAAGTTGGCAGGTAGCAAAGTAAGGTTAGCAACAAACCGCACAGCAGCACGTAAACAAGTCTACAAGTTGTGACTCCCGTTTGCTACTATACCAGCCTCCACTCACAAAACCATATACATGGTCTGCAGTTGTGATACCAGTTGGACGTACTGCCAAATTCTCTAAAACGAAGTTGGAGACAGCTTATAGTAAAATAATTAACATTAAATTATCTGGTAACAGATCTGGTGACACCAGATAACAGATCTGACGACACACAATTAATCTTCTCCTTTCCCCCCTCTGATAACCAGGTGGTGAATCGCATCTCTGCATGTCTGGCAGACATTTCAGTGTGGATGACGGATCACCACCTCAAGCTGAACCTCGGCAAGACGGAGCTGCTCTTCCTCCCCTCCTCTCGCCATCACGGTTGACAACTCCATTGTGTCCTCCTCCCAGAGTGCTAAGAACCTTGGCGTGATCCTGGACAACACCCTGTCGTTCTCAACTAACATCAAGGCGGTGACCCGTTCCTGTAGGTTCATGCTCTACAACATTCGCAGAGTACGACCCTCCCTCACGCAGGAAGCGGCGCAGGTCCTAATCCAGGCACTTGTCATCTCCCGTCTGGATTACTGCAACTCGCTGTTGGCTGGGCTCCCTGCCTGTGCCATTAAACCCCTACAACTCATCCAGAACGCCGCAGCCCGTCTGGTGTTCAACTTTCCCAAGTTCTCTCACGTCACCCCGCTCCTCCTCTCTCTCCACTGGCTTCCAGTTGAAGCTCGCATCCGCTACAAGACCATGGTGCTTGCCTACGGAGCTGTGAGGGGAACGGCACCTCCGTACCTTCAGGCTCTGATCAGGCCCTACACCCAAACAAGGGCACTGCGTTCATCCACCTCTGGCCTGCTCGCCTCCCTACCTCTGAGGAAGTACAGTTCCCGCTCAGCCCAGTCAAAACTGTTCGCTGCTCTGGCACCCCAATGGTGGAACAAACTCCCTCACGACGCCAGGTCAGCGGAGTCAATCACCACCTTCCGGAGACACCTGAAACCCCACCTCTTTAAGGAATACCTAGGATAGGATAAAGTAATCCTTCTAACCCCCCCCCCTAAAAGAGTTAGATGCACTATTGTAAAGTGGTTGTTCCACTGGATATCATAAGGTGAATGCACCAATTTGTAAGTCGCTCTGGATAAGAGCGTCTGCTAAATGACTTAAATGTAAATGTAAATGTAATCTGGTGGGCATTCCTGCAGTCAGAGTACCAATTACATACACCCTCAGAACTTGAGACATCTGTGGCATTGTGCAATGATCATGATGTTTGATCAGCTTCTTGATATGCCACACCTGTCAGGTGAATGGATTATATTGACAGAAGAGAAATGCTCACTAAGAGGGATGTGAACAAATTTGTGCATAGAATTTCAGAAAAATAAGATTTTTGTGCATTTGGAAAATTTCTGGAATCTTTCATTTCAGCTCATGAAACATGGCACCAACACTTGACATGTTGCATATTTTTTTTTTTTCCGTGTAGCTATAGATAGTGATGAAACAATCCATAATAAGCTAGAGTTTTGATGGTGGACTGACTGTATTATTTGGAAAAAATAAACTTTCCATCCAAGCTGGGATATGTAGGTTCATGTCTAGGTAAAAAATAAATATATATGTTATTTAAATGATTAATTAAAATGACAAACAAATACCAGTTGAAAAAAAATATTGAAGTATACTGCATATGGAGACTGTTTAGTGCCAAAAACAAGGGGTTAATTACTAAAAAATAAGGGGTTAATTAATTTTTTGTAAAAAAGTATTTGGACACCTGCTCATCAAACATCTCATTCCAAAATCATGGGCATTAATATAGAGTTGGTCCCCCGATTGCTGCCATACAGCATACAATAACATTGTATGCTCTTCCCAGAAGAGCCTCCACTCTTCTGGGAAGGCTTTCCACTAGATGTTGGAACATTGCGGCGGGGACTTGCTTCCATTCAGCCACAAGAGTATTAGTGAGGTCGGGCACTGATGTTGGGCGATTAGGCCTGGCTCGCAGTCGTCGTTCCAATTCATCCCAAAGGTGTTCGATGGGTTTGAGGTCAGGGCTCTGTGCAGGCCAGTCAAGTTCTTCCACACCGATCTCAACAAACCATTTTTGTATGGATCTCGCTTTGTGCATGGGGGCATTATCATGCTGAAACATGAAAGAGCTTTCCCAAACTGTTGCCACAAAGTTGGAAGCACAGAATCAAATAGAATGTAATTGTATGCTGTAGCATTAAGATTTCCCATCACTGGAACGTAGGGGCCTAGCCCGAACCATGAAAAACAGCCACAGACCATTATTCCTCCTCCACCAAACTAAACAGTTTGCACTATGCATTGGAGCAGGTAGCGTTCTCCTGGCATCCGCCAAACCCAGATTCATCTGTCGGACTGCCAAATGGTGAAGCGTGATTCATCATTCCAGAGAACGCGTCCAGTGGCGACAACCTTTACACCCCTCCAGCTGACGCTTTGCATTGCGCATGGTGATCTTAGGCTTGTGTGCAGCTGCTCGCCCATGGAAATCCATTTCATGAAGCTCCCAATTAACAATTCTTGTGCTGACGTTCCTTCCAGAGGCAGTTTGGAACTCGTTAGTAAGTGTTGCAACTGAGGACAGATGATTTTTACATGCTATGCGCTTGTGTAGCCTACCATTTCACGGCTGAGCCTTTGTTGCTCCTAAACATTTCCACTTCACAATAACAGCATTTACAGTTGACCGGGGCAGCTCTAACAGGGCAGAAATTTGACTAACTGACTTGTTATAAAGGGGACATCCGGAGAAGAAGGTTGACATTTTACAAGGGCCTAACCAATTGTGTTTTTTTGTTTTTCTTTGGGTTGTTTGTAACTTATTTTTTATACTGATTTTGCGCTGTTACCGTCTCTTATGACCGGAAATAACTTCTGGACAACAGAACTGTGATTACTCAGCACGAACTGGCAAAATCTTTTTTTTCCTTTAATAACGAGTCCGACGAGATCGACGTGAATGACATACTGGTTTCCCGGGAACAGGCCCAGATCCCTGTCATTTGCATGAAGAGAAGGCGGAGAAAAAGGGGCCGGAACGCGGGCTGCCTTCTGGGAATTCATAGACAATCGAATAAACCCTCACTGCCTTCCATTCTGCTAGCAAATGTGCAATCTTTGGAAAATAAAATTGATGACCTACGCGGAAGATTATACACCCAATAAGACATTCCAAACTGTAATATTTTTTGTTTCACAGAGTCGTGACTGAACGACGACATTATCAACACACAGCTGGCTGGTTATACGCTGTATCGACAGGATAGAACTGGATAGAACTGCTATTCCAGTTTCAGCTCTTCTGCCTGCGGTTATGGAACCGCCACCTGTCCCAGACCTGTTGTTTTTCAACTCTTAATGATCAGCTATGAAAAGCCAACTGAAAATAATTCATGATTATTATTTGACCATGCTTGTCACTTATGAACATTTTTGAACATCTTGGCATAGTTCTGTTATAATCTCCACCCAGCACAGCCAGAAGAGGACTGGCCACCCCTCATAGCCTGGTTCCTCTCTAGGTTTCTTCCTAGGTTTTGGCCTTTCTAGGGAGTTTTTCCTAGCCACCGTGCTTCTACACCTGCATTACTAGCTGTTTGGGGTTTTAGGCTGGGTTTCTGTACAGCACTTCGAGATATTAGCTGATGTACGAAGGGCTATATAAAATAAAATTGATTGATAGAACATCGGCGTCTGGTAAGACAAGGGCCGGGGGACAATGTATTTTTGTAAACAACAGCTGGTGCACGATATCTAAGGAAGTGTCGAGGTTTTGCTCGCCTGAGGTAGAGTATCTCATGATAAGCTGTAGACCACACTATCTACCTAGAAATTTTTCATCTGTATTTTTCGTAGCTGTCTACATACCACCACAGACTGATGCTGGCACTAAGACTGCACTCAATGAGCTGTATTCCACCATAAGCAAACAGGAAAACGCTCACCCAGAAGCAGCGCTCCTAGTGGCCGGGGACTTTAATGTAGGGAAACTTAAATCCATCTTACCAAATTTCTATCAGCATGTTAAATGTGCAACCAGAGGGGAAAAAAACTCTGAACTACTATTACTTCAACAAACAGAGATGCATATAAAGCTTTCCCTTGCCCTCCATTTGGCAAATCTGACCATAATTCTGTCCTCCTGATTCCTGCTTACAAGCAAAAATTAAAGCAGGAAGCACCAGTGACTCGATCAATAAAAAAAGTGGTCAGATGAAGCAAATGCTAAGCTACAGGACTGTTTTGCTAGCACAGACTATAAAATGTTCTGGGATTCCTCCGATGGCATTGAAGAGTACACCACATCAGTCATTGGCTTCATCAATAAGTGCATCGATGACGTCGTCCCCACAGTGACCGTACGTACATACCCCATTCAGAAGCCATGGATTACAGGCAACATCCGCACTGAGCTAAAGGCTAGAGCTGCTGCTTTCACAGAGTGGGACTCTAACCCGGAAGCTTATAAGAAATCACGCTATGCCCTCCGACGAACCATCAAACAAGCAAAGTGTCAATGCAGGACTAAGATCGAATGGTACTACACCGGCTCTGGTGCTCGTCGGATGTGGCAGGGCTTGCAAACCATTACAGATGACAAAGGGAAGCACAGCCGAGGGCTGCCCAGTGACGCGAGCCTACCAGACGAGTTAACTACCTCTATGCTCGCTTTGAGGCAAATACCACGCTCTCCACAGCCGATGTGAGTAAGACCTTTAAAAGGTTAACATTCACAGGGCCGCAGGGCCAGACAGATTACCAGGACGTGTACTGCGAGCATGCGCTGACAAACTGGCAAGTGCCTTTACTGACATTTTCAAACTCTCCCTGTCCGAGTCTGTAATACCAACATGTTTCAAGCAGACCACCATAGTCCCTGTGCCCAAGAACACTCAGGTAACCTGGCTAAATGACTGCCGACCCGTAGCACTCACGTCAGTAGCCATTAAGTACTTTGAAAGGCTGGTCATGGCTCACATCAATACCATTATCCCAGAAATCCAAGATCCACTCCAATTTGCATGCCGCACTAACAGATCCACAGATGATGCAATCTCTATTGCACTCCACACGGCCCTTTCCCATCTGGACAAAAGGAACACCTATGTGAGAATGCTATTCATTGACTACAGGTCAGCGTTCAGCAACATAGTGCTCTCAAAGCTCATCACTAAGCTAAGGACCCTGGGACCAAACACCTCCTGCAACTGGATCCTAGACTTCCTGACGGGCCGCCCCCGGGTGGTAAGAGTATGTAAAAACACATCCGCTACGCTGATCCTCAACACAGGGGCCCCTCAGGGGTGCGTGCTCAGTCCCCTACTGTACTCCCTCTTCACTCATGACTGCATAGCCAGGCACGACTCCAACAACATCATTAAGTTTGACTTGTCTTGAAGCCACTCCTGCGTTGTTTTAGCTGTGTGCTTAGGGTCATTGTCCTGTTGGAAGGTGAACCTTCACCGTCATCTGTACAGGTGTTTGAAAGGTGATTTGATAGTTTCTGATCTACCCCCTGGGAAAGACCTCACCTTTAATGATTTTATTTGTTAAGCATCTTGAAATGCATTTGTTGTAAGAAATGTGCCATATAAATAGTTTGATTGATTGGCTGACGACAACATTGGTTCCTACCATTAACAACTACACAATACAATGTTTATTTATTCATGACACAAACATTCTTTAGTTTCTCAATAAACACTTGTAAATCATCATTAATTTAGCTTTTATCACTCAATTTGTCATAATTTACACACACATGTCACCAAACTAAGTAGCCTATTTATTTGTAGGATGTACAAAGCAATTATAGTTGCCTCTCCTTTTAGGCTTTTCAATTATTAAAGTGTAGCTAATAATGCAACATCATGTTGAATTTGTTTTAACTCCTGTGAAATGTATAACGGTTGTCTTAAAAGGCAATAAAGCATTGCAAGAGTCTACAATCAGCTTGTTTCTGAAATTCACAAAGAGAGCTCCATAATGGGACTTCCTGACCAATAGTGGAAATCCATTGTGCACCAAAGTGCTGATGGACATAGCTTCTCTTGTCCATGGCCAGTCGGCTTGCTTTTTCATTCTGACCATGCTCACAATATGTAAATGACCATATCTCCACCAATCTGTTCAGACTAGGATATGTTTATTTCGCAGAAGGTTTACTTTGCAGGCAGCATCAGACAGGTTGCCTGCAGAGTGTGACACTGTGTAGCTCTCTCGTGATGCCTCCTCCCTCCTGTGTCAGCTAGCCAAGTGAGGACGTGGGGCGTATGTATTCACATATGAGCTAAATCTGTATCAGACCTGGGTTTCTTATTGAAATGGAAATTAGATTTGACAAAGAAGTACAGTACACGACATACAATATAATATGTTAATGCACTTCCACAAATACCCAGCAGGTAGCACAAGAGATCCATAATAGAACCAGGGAGATTGTTTTGAGTTCATACTCGAACTACGGTACTAGATTACCTACCAAGTATTGAGAGTGTATTTGTGAAAAAATGTGACTGACATGCTGGTAGGTAATAAACCTATTTGGCTGCATGAAAATGCCACTGAAGTGTGCTGTTCTAAAGTAATCCGTGTTGTTGTTTTTCTGAACAACTTTGCAGCGTCTCAAAAAAAATCGACAACCGGATGATGGCAGCCGAGTTTAGCGCCGCAGTGTCCCGGATGTAATAGTGGGAGGGGGGACCTGCAGGCTGAGCTTCACCTTTCGGTAGATAGGGGCATAGCTAGTTGGTGTGCGCGCGAGTGGGAGATGGACCGAGAGCGTTCTTCCGATTAGCAACTGAAATACTCAGAACTATTAAAATAATATAACCGGTTGCTGAAACAAAAAGAAAACATAACTTAGTCCATCTTTCACATCCAATCCACACACACTAACACGGCATTGATGGTAATGTATGCAAGGAAACAACCGAGACTCAGCGATGGGTAAACAGCTCTAACGTTACTTCTATTCAGTTTTTTCTTCTCAGTTTTGACAATCCGCCATTTTTATTGCAATAAAAATAAGTAGAAACTTATGGAAGCTATTCAGCTGTTGCAGATTATTGAACTGCTTTTTTTTGTTTTTTCATTGATGTTTGAGATCATCTTTACAACCTGTTTCTTCTTAATTTTTTAGGTGCAACGACCGAAGGGATTCACAGCCCTACCAGGTACTTGTTAGCTAGCAACAAATAAGATTAAAATGGATACTCTAGTGCAGGCTTCTTGAGTACTACAGGCCTCGGTGCGGAAAATCGCAAAGTAGCGAATTTCCTTTGGGTTTGAACAAAAAACAATGCCGTATGTTGGTTAACATTACCATTATGTCTGGTAGATTGTATAAATAATTTAAACGTCGAATTTTGCTTTGTGAACACATTTGCTAGCGAGTTTTATTGGAACCCATAGTTAACTATAATTCAGGCCTATTCGTAATGTCAGTTTGCGCGATATAAGATTAAGGAGCAAACTTCAGAAAAATAAATGTAGTTAACTAAATAACCTTCATGTTGGTAACATCCAAATAGTATAATAAATTAAGTTTTCTTTGCAATTTTAAGAATTAACGTTAGTAGCTAGCTATATATGGTCGGCATTAACGCTAACTAATGTTAGCTAACGTTATATGATAAGACAGAAAAACACTTGAATAAGCTGTCTACCACATCTATTGATTTCAAAATGTGGCGTTACACCCCACGTTTAGTTTGAGTCTTACATGCGCAGGGTTTAGGTAATCAATTGTCAATGCCCATCCATGGAGCCAATAGCTTGTGACGTAGCCACAGCTGATCTAGCTAACTACAAGATTAAGTCACGACTTTTTAGAATTTGCAAGACATTGTAAACACATTTTCATGGCATGCGTATTATTTGGCTGCATATTTTTGGGGCTAACAAGCTTTTGTGCTATGCAACTTGTAATGATATCACAGACACTTAGTCAGACGTCTAGATTCAACTCGAGCATTTCGAATCGATCGCCGTTCCAGAATCTATTGATGTTTGATTTGTGTTTTCAGACTCTCAAATACTCATCGAAGAGTCACCCCGGTGGTGATCAACGCCATGAGAAGATGCGAGACACCGCAGATGCCACTCCGCCATGTAAGATGCTTCGGCGATCTGACAGTCCTGACAACAAACACATTGACAGCACGGGGCATGGCAGGGCAAAGGCAGTCCACGTGCAGCGGGCCAGAGAGAGGGATGGAGGTGAGAAATGCATATAACATAAAAAAAAAAAAAAAAACAACTGTTCAAGTAGCTAACCACCAGTGTCTTACTTAGTTTCTCCCTATGCTAATTTTACTACTGACATGTATTCTGCATTCATTTGTTAAGCTGTATGGTGTAGGCCGAGTCAGAAATATTGTGTTGCTAAGATCAAGCATACATGTAAGTCGCTCTGAGTGTCTGCTAAATGACTAAAATTTGAATGTAAACAGTACTTTCTCTCAAATTATGTTGCCATTATAGATCTGAAGCACACGGCAACAGCTCTGTCTAGTAGTGTTTGGTCACATGCCTTAAATCTATCTTTAAAGATGCACTATGCAGAAATGGCTCCACCATATCCTGGTTGCTAAAATTCCATTAGTTTGCCTAATTTCAGTTTGTGACAAAACAAGCAGTCATTGTGTAGAGCATAATTGAACCATCTAAACCGCTGTGAATTATATTTTCCAAAACAAACAATTTTGTATATTCAGCTGTTTGAAGCTTGTGTACAAAACCGAAAGTAAAAGACAAAAATGAAACTTCTGAACGGGAGGCATAGAAATAGCACATAGATGGTTTAATGACACACTTATTGGAAGTGAAAGACTGCACAGTGTCTCAAATGTGCTGCTTAGTATACCTATAAGACAGTGACGAAATCAAGTCCAGCATATTAGCCAGGACAACACATGTAATAAATCATGGCAGAGGTGTAAACCATAAGACTGATCATCTAACAAATCAGAAGTGTCTGTCTAAACCCAGAATCATATTCTTATCCTCTCGCTTCTCCTGTTTTCGGACTTTGGGCTCTGAATGAGGATCATTATCCCTGGTATTTTGATCTTGAATTGAACACTTAAGTTACTCTACCTTCTGCATTGTCAAACAGTAGTCGGATGGCACTCTCTAATATAGGTAAGACTAGACAATATTCTGAGTGCTGTGGTGAAACTAGACAATTATGTCAGATTCATGAAAAGTAGCTAGCTGTAAAGTGCATCTCCTTCTTGAACTAGCACTTCATTCCACTGTCTACACTAATCAGCCTGCTCATTGTACACTGAGACACTCATATGCTTACCTAAAACTGTGTTTTGAATATGGTTACCAGTTGTGCCTTGTTACAGATTTTATGTGATATCTGTTAGCATTGTGTTTTTCATTCAAATTCTAAATATGTCCATAACCAACAATTTGCAAATGCACACTATTAATATTATGACTAGTTTTGTCAACTAGTAGCCTCTATTTGGATGTAGCCTCTTTAACCATTGACCAAACTGCTAATGTTTCATTGTAATATTCTTTTAAGAATAGTATTCACTGTAGACTTGGTCATGAGATAATAGCATTATAGTGCTCAACCTTCATTTCCCTTTATACTGTACTTCTGGTCTGCTCTGTACCTGGTTAAGTCTAGCTGTGCATTATTTAAGCCTATTTACTGGCAGTGTGTTTGCCTATTTCTTGCAGGGCCTAAAATGAACACCTGTACAAATGCGGGTAGATTTTGTCATTGGCGGGTAAGATGTCTATTTCACCTACCACGTTGGTTGCATTTCACTCTAATTTGTGAATACAAATAAATGCTGCAGTAGCGGTTTTCAAAGTATTTCTGTGGCCTTGTTTCATAGCTGGTAAATTAATTGCTCAAAGAACTACTATAGCCTATCCACCTGCCGCTGCAACACTGCCTGGCTTGGGTCTGTGCGCATGTGAAGAGCTGAGTGAAGGATACATTTTTAGAAGCGCTGCGCAGAGGTACAAAAGTTGGTCTAATTTACTTGTCTACTGAAGTGAGACTGCCCTTGTGTTTCTTGGCTATTTACATTGTTTTGTTAACAAGCTCGGTTTTCAATGTTAATGTTTCAACTGTTAGGGAAGAGAAGACGACTCCGGCACAAACATGACATTTCCTCAGTAACCTCCCACCCTTAAAGGGGCAGGTGAAATGTTTGTTTCTGTGATCTTTTGGTTAACTTCTTAGTGATCCCTTCACGCGCCAATCCCATTAACGGGATTGATCTGACAACACCCAGTGAAATAGCAGCGCGTCAAATTCAAAAACAGATATTCATAATAAGTCATAAATCATACAAGTGTTATACACCAGTTTAAAGATGAACTTGTTAATCCAGCCACAGTGTCCGATTTCAAAAAGGCTTTACGGCGAAAGCAAACCATGCTATTATCTGAGGACAGCACGCCATCAAACATACACATGAAAATCATAATTCAACCCGCCAGGCACAACACAAAAGTCATAAATAACATATAATTCATGCCTTACCTTTGAAGATCTTCTTTTGTTGGCACTGCAATATGTCCATTAAACATCACAAATTGTCCTTTTGTTTGATTAATTCTGTCGTTATATCCCCAAAATGTCCATTTATTTGGCGGGTTTGATTCTGAAAATACACTGGTTCCAACTCACGCAACATGACTACAAAGCATCTAAGAAGTTACCTGTAAACTTGATCCAGACATTTCATACAACTTTCCTAGTACAACTTTAGGTATTTTTTTAACGGGATAAACTGCGTTCAATAGCGGATAAAAACAAAGTGGAGCTTTCAGGTCACGCGCCTCTAACAAACAGTACACTTCACTCGACCCTCATTCTGAACTGCCTTCTTAATTTCTCAAAGGAAAAACATCAACCAATTTCTAAAGACTGTTGACATCCAGTGGAAGTGATAGGAACTGCAAGCAAGTGCCTTAGAAATACAGATCTCCATAGAAAACACATTGAAAAGAGAGTGGCATCAATTTTTCCCCCCTGGATGGTTTGTCCTCGGGGTTTCGTCTGCCAAATAAGTTCTGTTATACTCACAGACATCATTCAAACAGTTTTAGAAACTTCAGAGTGTCTTCTATCCAAATCTACTAATAATATGCATATCCTAGGCCTGAGTAGCAGGCAGTTTACTTTGGGCACACTTTTCATCCGGATGTGAAAATAGTGCCCCCTAGCCTTAAAAATGTTCATTTAAGATTCAGGTCACAAATTAAACAATATACCATGTTACTTCTTACTAGTAGCACATTTATTCTTTTAGAAAAATTACTAAGCATGTTCATCTAGTTTTTGTTGGTGCAGTTTTAAGGATAAAAAAAATCTGTTTTGTTTGGGGGAAAGATATGAGTGTCTGGTAGGTTTTTAAATCTACCTGCCACTGGCTGGTGGACCAAAAATACATTTTTAGGCCCTGATTTCTTGGCTTTGGTCACTATCCAAAATGGCTCTTTTTCCCTGCCCTGACTGGAAATCGGTCGTTGTTTGTCTTGACCCACAATGAGAATGGCATAACCAATCTAACCTAGCCAGACATGTATGAACAGTGAAAGACCAGTGTATAGATTTGTTTACTTCAATATTATGCTGAACATCTGTGGCACATACGCTATATGCAAGGGACATCTGGGCCTACATTCATCAAGCGTGTCCGATTAGAAGTGCTGGCCTAGAATCCGGTCTCTCCTGTCCATGTAATTTTTGTCATTACGATCTAAAAGGCAAAACATATTGTGTATCACTCTTCTGAGATACTTCATACAGGCCCTGAATTAAGCGCCCCTCTAAGTCAGTTCACACTGAGTTCTTGCCTGTACCATACACTGTAAATACTACACAGAAGGAAGCATGCCTAATTACATATGATTTAAATGAATGACTGTGGTTGGCTCATCATACACTGAACAAAATTATAAATGCAACATTTTAAATTGTTGGTCCCATGTTTCATGAGCTGAAATAAAACATCCCAGAAATGCTGACCAGACCGGACACGTCGCGTGCGCCGCAAAATACATTTAGAAATCCATGTTGTTCAATTATTGCACCCACACTGCTCGCGCGCGCCAACGAGCATCTGCGTTGCCAAGGGCTAAAATAGAAGTCATTACTATTTCTGATGCAGATCGCACTGCAAGTCCTGCCTCTCCCATCTCCTCATTGGCTTATAGAAGCAGGTACCCACGTGCCATCTCCTCATTGGTTATACCCACGTGGGTGATTGAAAGATTAACTGTTTTGCCGGTCGTCGTGGTAATACTATGAAAGTTTAGATGCCAATCACCATATACGTTGAAAAATGAAAAAGCCTGGAAGGAGGAGAGCACTAGAAACGATTCGGTTGACCTTTTTATGTGTGGATTAATTGTCGGAGTAGAGGACCTTGTGCATTTCAGGTAAAATAACAACTATGTTTATATCCCAGGACAAATTAGCTAGCATGTGCTAGCTAGCTATATTGCCATACATGTTTAATGGTTTTCAACCTGTCCCCAAATTAATGTAATTGGTTCAGAGTTTGTTTTGATATTTTAACCTGTGTGTCGTGATCGCGTTTGGTGTGGGGGGACAAAATAAATTTATGCGTGCGCGCAGTCGGTTTGGGTTCCGTGTCAGTAAGCATTTCTCCTTTGCCACGATAACCCAGATTTGGCATATCAAGAAGCTGATTAAACAGCATGACCATTACACGGTGCACCTTGTGCTGAGGACAATAAAAGGCCATTCTAAAATATGCAGTTTTGTCTCGCAATACTGTCCTGTGTGGCTCAGTTGGTAGAACATGGCACTTGCAATGCAAGGCTTGTGGGTTCGATTCCCACGGGTGACCAGTGCAAACAAAAATATGGAAATGTATGCACTCACTACTACTAAGTCACTCTGGATAAGAGCATCTGCTAAATGACTAAAATGTAAATGTAATGCCACAGATGTCTCAAGTTTTGAGTGTGTAATTGGCATGCTGACTGCAAGAATGTCCTCCAGAGTTGTTGCCAGAGGATTGAATAAAACGAATCTGGCAGTACGTCCAACCGGCCTCACAACCGCTTTCTAGGGTTAAAGCGTGGTGTGGGCAAGCGGTTTACTGATGTCAGCTTTATGAACAGGGTGTCTCATGGTGGGGTTATGGTATGGGCAGGCATAAGCTATGGACAACAAACATGATTGCATTTTATCGATGCACGTTTGCACAAAAACACCGTGATGCGATCCTGAGGCCCATTTTCTTTGAACGTACCCGACCAACAGATGCATATCTGTATTCCCAGTCATGTGAAATGCATAGATAAAGGCCTAATGAATTTATTTCAATTGACTGATTTCCTCATGAACTGTAACTCAAATAAAACAATTTCATTGATTTTACTATGTTCAGTATATTTATTCTAGGTAAAACATGCCTCTGCCATGACATACAAACTCATCCTGTGATATACTCACTTTACTCCCTAGGCCCCTCAACTCTCTAGGCCTGTTGCGAGAACAATTTTTTTAAGGTGTGAGTAATTCTGACAAGTGCTAGGAAATGGCAGTGAATTTCTGATTTGATCCGCTTAAATTATACATGCATTCTTTCCCCAATCTCACTGTTGGTAGGAGCTAACTAGCGTTCACCCCATACTGTTACCAGGGGCTGCAACCAAAAGTATATTCTTGTAAACTATGGAGCAATATGGGATTGGCAAAGATTTTCAGCTTGCAGGCAGATGGTGGAATAAGTTTGAGTGACAGTGAGTGCTTTGCATAGGCCCTTTGTTTGTTTTTTTTATTTATTTTTTGAAACTAGAAAAAAATGCCTAGAACGTAAAATAACGTTATTAGCCAGTTTCCATGTTTTTAAATAACGGTTCTGTTCCGGGACAGTATGGATCACTTTCGTTCCGTTTCTGTTCCTTGAATTTTTTTGTTATTGTCCTGTTTGTTGGTTCTGTTCCCTGAACCGGTTCCAACCCCTGAGTGGCCCTGTGTGTTGCAGCCTGCCACCCCTTCTATCATTTTCCATCATGCCATATAACAAACAATAGTTGGCCACAGCACCTAGGCCTACAGCATGGGATGAGGAGTTAACTTGTAGGGCTAGGGCCCTATTAGTATGCTTTTAAAATGTAGAAATACTTGAAATCGCTCATCTGACATGACATAATTGTTAAAAGCAATGCAATGGCAAAAAAACTATTTAGTAATGTCAGCTCAATGATCACTTACTTCAATGAAGTAAAGATGCATGTTAGGAGTATTCGAACCGTGCCAAAGTTGGTAGACCTAGATGTTGACAGCTACTTATTGCCCCATAGTCTCTTTCATGCACAGTGACCACAAACTAAGCCTCAATGTTCTGTTTTTCTTGTCAGCCATGAGGTTTTCAGACTTGTAAATGCAGTTTCACCATCTTCAGGGGAGCATAATGAAATCTTTGTCAGTGTAAATAGTCTAGTTCAGCAGTCTTATGGCTTGGGTGTGAAGCTGTTATGGAGCCTTTTGGTCCTAGACTTGGCTCTCCGGTACCGCTTGCTGTGCGGTAGCAGAGAAAACAGTCTATGGCTTCGGTGACTGGAGTCTATGGCAATTTTTGGGGCTTTCCTCTGACACTGCCTAGTATATAGGTCCTGGATGGCAGGAAGCTTGGCCCCAGTGATGTACTGGGGCCGTACGCACAACCCTCTGTGGTGCCTTACGGTCAGATGCCGAGCAGTTGCCATACCAGGTGGGGATGCAACCAGTCAGGATGCCCTATTAGTATGCTTTTAAAATGTAGAAATACTTGAAATCGCTCATCTGACATGACATAATTGTTAAAAGCAATGCAATGGCAAAAAACTATTTAGTAATGTCAGCTCAATGATCACTTCAATGAAGTAAAGATGCATGTTAGGAGTATTTGAACCGTGCCAAAGTTGGTAGACCTAGATGTTGACAGCTACTTATTGCCCCATAGTCTCTTTCATGCACAGTGACCACAAACTAAGCCTCAATGTTCTGTTTTTCTTGTCAGCCATGAGGTTTTCAGACTTGTAAATGCAGTTTCACCATCTTCAGGGGAGCATAATGAAATCTTTGTCAGTGTAAATAGTCTAGTTCAGCGTGCAGCTATAGAAACTTTTGAGTATCTGGGCACCCATTCCTAATCTTTTCAGTCTCCTGGGAGGAAAAGGTCTTGTGCCCTCTTCACGACTGACCATGATAGTTCGTTGGTGATGTGGACACCAAGGAACTTGAAACTCTCGACCCTCTCCACTACAGCCCCGTCGATGTTAATGGGGGAATGTTCGGCCCGCCTTTTCCTGTAGTCCACGATCAGCTCCTTTGTCTTGCTCACATTGAGGGGGAGGTTGTAGTCCTGGCACCACACTGCCAGGTCTCTGACCTCCCTATAGGCTGTCTCATCGACGTCTGTGATCAGGCCTACCACTGTTGTCGTCAGCAAACTTAATGTTGTTGGAGTCGTGTTTAGCCACGCAGTCATGGGGGAACAGGGAGTACAGGAGGGAACTAAGTACACACCCCTGAGGGGCCATATGGTGTTGATTGCTGAGCTGTAGTCAATGAACAGCATTCTCACATAGGTGTTCCTTTTGTCCAGGTGGGAAAGGGCAGTGTAGAGTGCGATTGAGATTGCATCATCTGTGGATCTGTTGGGGCGGTATGCGATTTGGAGTGGGTCAGGGAATCTGGGGGGATGCTGTTGATGTGAGCCATGACCAACCTTTCAAAGCACTTCATGGCAACTGATGTGAGTGATAAGTTGTAATCATTTAGGCAGGTTACCTTCGCTTCCTTGGGCACAGGGACTATGGTGGTCTGCTTGAAACATGTATGTATTACAGATGTCAGGGAAAGGTTGAAAATGTCAGTGAAGACACTTGCCAGTTGGTCCGCGCATGCTTTGAGTACACGTCTTGGTAATCCGTCAGGCCCTGCGGCTTTGTGGATGTTGACCTGTTTAAAGGTCTTGCTCACATTGGCTGCCGAGAGCATTATCACATAGTCGTCCAGAACTGATGGTGCTCTCGTGCATGCTTCGGTGTTACTTGCCTCAAAGCGAGCATAAAAGGCATTTAGCTCGTCTTGTAGGCTTGCATCACTGTGCAGCTCGCGTCTGTGTTTCCCTTTGTAGTCAGTAATAGTTTTCAAGCCCTGTCACATCCAAAGAGTATTAGAGCCAGTGTAGTGTAATTCAATCTTAGTCCTGTATTGACACTTTGCTTGTTTGATGGTTCGTCTGAGGGCATAGCAGGATTTATTATAAGCGTCCGGATTAGTGTCCCGCTCCTTGAAAGCGGCAGCTCTAGCCTTTAGCACGATGCGGATGTTGCCTATAATCCATGGCTTCTGGTTGGGGGTATGCACGTACATACAGTCACTGTGGGGATGACAAACTTCTACATGTGGGCTTTGTATTTTTTTTTTTTTTTTTTTTTTACTGTTTCCAAATGCTCTGTGTTGCCAACGTGGTTGTTGAAATGTACATTCTTACCCGCCAATGACAAAATATACCCGCTTTTGGCGGGTGTTAATTTCCAACCTTGAATGCCTGGACAGAATAAACAAAAACATGCCAAATGTAACTCGAGCCCATGGCAGCAGTATGGTCCAGTTATGGAGCCCAAAGACAACAGAGCTTGTATTCAGAGTGTCTGAAACTAGGAGAGATGATCTAAGATCAGGTCCTCCATGTCCATCTAATCTTATTCATTATCTAATTTTTTTTATCCTAAAACAGTAAGTCCTCTAAGAGCCATAGGGCTCTGGCCAAAAGTAGTGCCCCACATAGGTAATAAGGGTTCAATTTTGGACACAACCATTGACCTTTAGGAGTTATCCCTTCAAGTTAAGCGCTTTTCAGCATCCCCTATTATTCTCACTCTCAAATGTCCACTGTTGATAATGCTGTCAGTACAGAGATGCCACAGCTAATCGGTCCTCTGGGCTGAAGCTTGCCTTTTTGTTTCCATCGATATTGGAGTATTTGTGACATAGCTACTTCCTCCACCTGCTGTGTTTGGTGATGCTATGTCCCTGTCCCAAATGGCTCCCTATTCCCAATATAGTGCACTACCTTTGATCAGAGCCCTATGGTCTCTGGTCAAAAGTAGTGCGCTAAATAGGAATTAGGATACCCTAGGTTCCCTTAGGCTTCTGCTTCTGCTTCACACCTGCCGCATGGGACAAGGAGCTCTCTCACTGACACACACACACACACAACAACCTTCCTCCTCCATCTGGGCCTGCAGCCACAAGCAATATGGCCCACTCAGTGTAAACACACAATTGTATCTGCATCACAGGGAATTAAAAGGAATAAACTTATGAGATACAGCAAACACTATCTATCTGCTTGTGACAAGTCTTTTTTATTTGGCATTGGTTTCCAGTAAAACACTGTTAAACATAAGGTTTATCTTTTGAATTTGTGAATTGGAAATATGTGTATTTCTGGCAAGTCAGTTTTCCTCTAACTGCGTTTTGGATTTGCAAGCCAGTGCTGTGTTTGATAAGCTACATATTAAAGTAGCCTAGTAATTTAAATAGTTTACCTTCACAAATTTTGATTAGCTGAGTGCCTCTGTCAGTCTCTGGATGTTAGCCTATAAACTACTTCACCTCTGCCTCTTTAGTTTCAAACCTCCTATGTCAATATAACTAGGCAATCAGTATTTGTTCTCAAAGGTTTATAAAAATGATCTCAAAAGTTTATAAAAAATGGATTTAGTTACATCATTCCAAGACAATTGCAATTCACCACTAAAAAAGGTCAATTTGTAGCCTCACTTACGGTATAACACAAATGTTCTGTGTAACATTTTTTATTTGCCTTGTCAAATGTTTAACTGTGACATTTCCTTGATGCCTATCTGATTTTGGGGATGCCTCTGAGGTCTAGCTGCTAGTTAAAATTCTTCTAGAAATAGATTGGCAGATTCAGTTGTGCATTAACAATGTTTCATCAGCAACTTTTTTTTGAGAAGTGGTTTACTTGTAAGGTGAATCTGCGTAATATTTATACCCCAAAATAAATACTGCAGTGCAGTTTTGATTCCAATTGAGGCACTGGTTTCTTCTTCTGATGGTAGTTGGATGCACTTATCAGTCAGCGATGATACTTATTAGGCCGATGTCTGGCTGACGTATGCTAAGCTTACCAAAAATGTAAGGCTACCTTGAGACAATGTATTATCTTGAGTTTCTGTTACAAACTGAATTGGACAAATGGAAGGACTTTATTGTTCCATATCTAGCAATTTGATACTTGCCTGTTGGTTGAATAAAAAACATCTACTTTTTTGTTCTTTCTAGGGACCAGTTATTCTCCACAGGAAAATTCACACAACCACAGCACCCATCACAGCAGCTCCAATTCACATTCGAACCCCAGCAAGACATCAGACGCAGTAAGTATATTACACGCTTACCACCTCTGTCCAGTCCACCATGCTTTAACATCAACAACACAATGTCCCAATCCTTTCCTCTGAAGTGTACACTTGTTCACTTCCCTGCGTGGATTTGAAAGGAAATTATTGGTTTTAAGAAATAAGCTGCAAACTCCCTTTAGCAGATGCCTACAATAGTCCAATGATTTGACATTTGTGGGAAGGTGTGTACAAGTGCACACGTTTCCCTTATCATTTGCTGAACACCTTCAATGTGCTAAATGCGTCAGTCTGTCTCTTTTGAATGGGACTCTACAGCCAGACACTGGACCAGACCAGGGTTCGTATATATCAAGCATTTTAGACAGGGTCCAACATAAACTATTGTATGCTGGCCTGTGGCCTGGGAATAACATGTTGGGCCAGTGGATCTTGTCAGTCACTGGCTTGTCCAGGCCAGTAAATTCTCAGCACATTTTGCATTCCAGTTTGACATTTAGCTGCTCTGTCACAGTCTGCCATCTGAAAACCATTGAAGACCACGTGCTGAAAAGTCATACTATTTGTATTTGAGCAATATGATTGGGTGGTAAAGCACCACTCTCATAACTTCTTGTTCTCAAGCAGTACATTGCCAGGTGATGCGCCCACGAGCTGTGCAGAGCAAAAAGAAGCACTCATCAATCCACCCGCTGATCTTATTTTATTTAGGTGAACATACTCGCAGTAGGCTGGCTACTATTGATTGTTTGCAAAAAAGTGTATTGATATCTCTTTTGAAATGCAGATGTCTCTTTAAAGGGGCAACGTCTTATTCTTAAAATGTGACGTTTCAGGGATCTAGGCATATGTCGCGTGTCACTACTTCACAAGAGAGCCATTTGAGAGTCTATGTTTTTAATCGAAATGTATTTTTTGGCAGAAATGCCTTCTGGAACATGTGAACTTAACAGACTTGTATGCCATCTGTAAATACGAATGCAATTAAATTACGAGCCAAGTTGGTTTAGCCACAGAAAAAGGCAGCACCCTTCCTGCTAGCCATGATTGGTTGAGATAATGAGTGGGCTGGACATGCTGAGAGAGGAGTTCAGATTGGTCTGCCATATAGCACGCTTCTGTCTATTTGAGCTGGTCAGTATATGTAGGTAATCCTGTCTAACGCGGCTTAAAAAATATATATATATGTATCACGTCAGTGTTGCTCTCCACTTTCTGGAGGACCGAGTTTTGAAATCAGTGGAATTCGAGTATGATGGCTAAGGAGATGGCGAAAAGACCTGTCTCCGAATTACATCTTCAAACTAAGGGCAACCATGGCATCTGTGACAGGCAGAGGCGTCCATCCATGATAGTCTAGCTAGCGGCATTTTCCGATATGACACGTTTCTAATTTTGACAGTCGTTTTCATTTCAAGTTGGTGTACTGTTAGCTGGCTCTCAAGCTAACGCTACATGTATGATATTATTTGTATCTCAGAGCCATTTGCTTTGCTAGTTATAGCCTAATGCTAGCTAGCTAACATTGAACCTGGTTGGTTAGCTACCTGCAGATTTATGCAGGGTAGTAACATTATGAGTTGCGATTATGGTTCATTGTTTACCTAGCTAGATACATGTTTCAACAAAAGACTCCAAGTAACCATTTCAATAGAATGTCAATACGTCAACTGTTGCTAGACATAGCCAGAGCAAATTTATCAGCTATCTACTCTGATTTCAGAGCACTCTTGTCTTAGTGTGCCAGAGCGCAGAATAACTGACGATTTATGAACGGTCAACACCCGTTGAATAAGGCCAGTGTCAGTAAACGTTGGCAAGAAAGCGCAAATTGTTGCCAGCAGCACAGTTGCAATCACCAATGCTCTGGATAACATAAAAACAACCTAACCAGCACTGCGAGGGCAAGTAAAATGGTCAGTGAACGGTTCTCTCACGTTAGCCAGTTAGCTTGAATTGCTTGACTGTTGTTTGGACAGAACGCTCGGCTCAACCCTTGAAGAGCGATGGTTGGGGCTAAAGCTTAAGAGAATTGGAACGATGCTGAATGGGTGTAGACAAAGAAGGGTTCTCCAGTAGTACTAGTAGTAGTACCAAAACATTCAAAGGGCATTTTCTCAAAAGTGAGGTTACAAGTTTATCAACTTTAAAAGCAGAATTACTTTCCCATTGTTCCTCAAATGCAGTGCATGATATACTATTTTGTAGCTCTGTCTCTGCTTTTATCCAATGTAAAAAACACCACTTCAAATTTTGCTACAAGACCAAATCAAGGCGGTCGGTCACAAATTATATATTATACAAACAAAACTGAATGCTATTAATACAGTGCAATATTAAAGAATGGATTAATGTCTCAAATTGCTAAATTATATTAAAGGCTTTTTAGTACCTTAAACAAATGTAGCCTATTACTTGCTAAATATAGAGAAAGCATGCAAGCCTATAGGCAATGCATTTATAAACAACCCCATGTCCGGGTGAGTAGAAATTATTTTTGGGCCAGTAGAGTTTTGGCCAACTAGCCTGACCAGGCCATAGGACCACGCAGCCGCCATACCGCTCAGGAAGGAGACGCGTTCTGTCTCCTAGAGATGAACATACTTTGGTGCGAAAAGTGCAAATCAATCCCAGAATAACAGCAAAGGACCGTGTGAAGATGCTGGAGGAAAAAGGGGAGGCTTCCGAGCCGAACAACACCTTCCCAACCGTGAAGAACGGGGGTGGCAGCATCATGTTGTGGGGGTGCTTTGCTGCAGGAGGGACTCGTGCACTTCAGAAAATAGATGACATCATGAGGATGGAAAATGTGGATATATTGAAGCAACATCTCAAGACATCAGCCAGGAAGTTAAAGCTTGGTTGCAAATGGGTCTTCCAAATGGATAATGACCCCAAGCATTCTTCCAAAGTTGTGGCAAAATGGCTTAACTTCTTAAGGCTGCAAGGGGCAGTATTGAGTAGCCTGATAAAATGTGTCCATTTCAAACAGCCTCGTACTCAATTCTTGCTCGTACAATATGCATATTATTATTACTATTGGATAGAAAACACTCTCTAGTTTCTAAAAGCGTTTGAATTATTTCTCTGGGTGAAACAGAACTCATTCTGCAGCACTTTTCCTGACCCGGAAGTTCAAAGTCTGAAATCGATGCTCTCTTCTTCTTCCTGCCTATAAATGGGCACAGCAGCTATTAGTATACATGCACGTCATACACCTTCCTCTGGGTGTCAAGAAGGCTGTGAGAGAAGAAATTAGGTGACTATCTCGATCTGGGATGGCATAAATCCTCTTGGACTGACGTGTACCCCATTTCCGGTACTCTGAAGAACGCAATTTGGACAGTGGGGTTGCCTTTTGTTTTGCTGACGTTGTAGGCGACTATTATTTCCGGCTTTGATTTTATTTGATACATGTCACCATATCATCGTAAAGTATGTTTTTTCAATATAGTTTCATCAGATTATTGAATTTTTTTCGGGAGTTTTGCCGTGTTCCGTTCTCTTCCGTTTGTTTACATGGAGAGATCCGTGCAACCCGGCTAGCGCGCTTGCTAAATGGAGAGAGAAAGTTGCCATTCTGAATCCAAACAACGACTCATCTGGACAAAGGACACCTTGTTCAACATTCTGATGAAAGATCAGCAAAAGTAAGACCCAATTTATGATGTTGTTTCATATATCTGTCGTAGTCGCCGGCGCCCAAGTGTTTCTGGCTATTGTGCTAAGCTAATATAACGCTACATTTTGTTTTCGCTGTAAAACACTTAATAAATCGGAAATATTGTCTGGCATCACAAGATGCCTGTCTTTCATTTGCTGTACACTATGTATTTTTCAGAAATGTTTTATGAGTAATTAGGTATTTGACGTTGGTGTCTGTAAATATTATGGCTGCTTTCGGTGCAATTTCTGAATGTAGCTGCAATGTAAACTATGATTTATACATGAAATATGCACATTTTTTGAAAAAAACATATGCTATACAATAAATATGTCATCAGACTGTCATCTGATGAGGTTGTTTCTTGGTTAGTGGCTATTTATATCTTTATTTGGCTGAATTTGTGATAGCTACTGATGGAGTCAAAAACTGATGGAGTAATAAAAGTGGAGTCTTTTGCTAACGTGGTTAGCTAATAGATTTACATATTTTGTCTTCCCTGTAAAACATTTTAAAAATCGGACATGTTGGCTGGATTCACGAGATGTGTACCTTTTCATATGCTGTATTGGACTTGTTAATGTGTGAAAGTTAAATATTAAAAAAATAAATCTTTTGAATTTCGCGCCCTGCACTTGAAGTGGCTGTTGTCATAAGTGTACCGACGTCGGGCTTGCACGCCAAACAGGTTAAGGACAACAAAGTCAAGGTATTGGAGTGGCCATCACAAAGCCCTGACCTCAATCCTATAGCAAATTTGTGGGCTGAACTGAAAAAGCGTGTGAGAGCAAGGGGGCCTATAAACCTGACCCTGTTACACCAGCTCTGTCAGGAGGAATGGGCCAAAATTCATCCAACTTATTGCGGGAAGCTTGTGGAAGGCTAACCAAAACATTTGACCCAAGTTAAACAATTTAAAGGCAATGCTACCAAATACTAATTGAGTGTATGTAAACTTCTGAACCACTGGGAATGTGATGAAAGTAATAAAAGCTGAAATAAATCATGCTCTACTATTCTGACATTTCACATTCTTAAAATAAAGTGGTGATCCTAACTGACCTAAAACAGGGAATTTTTACTTGGATTAAATATCAGGAATTGTGAAAAACTGAGTTTAAATGTTTTTGGCTAACGTGTATGTAAACTTCCGACTTCAACTTTGACGACCCCCCCCCCCCGGCACAAACATTTAGGGTTCATTGCAACCAACAGGCAGATTTTAGAAGCTGTGTTACCCATTACCACTGAATTTCTTAACTCTAGTTATAGGAGGTTACATGCACCGGCTTGTTAAAGCAATCTTGCTTGCAACCAAAAACTCACAAGGATAAACCACCAGGGCCCGGTTTCCATATAGCGACGGAACTTAGGCTTACGAGTTTTTTTTTTTTTTTAACAATGCATCGTTCACCACAACTGGATATTCTGGTGCCGCTCTGGAATGTAAGTTTTAATAAATAAATAATTAAATGTTAAGAATTGTTCCTACGACGGCCGAAAAACTCCACGCGGAGAACTTTTGCTAAGTGCGTCGTTAGACCACGTGTCAGGGATGGGATCTATAGAAAAGCGGGGCTTATTAGGTTTACCCAATAACAATGCACTGAATCACAGATTGGGCACGTTATTGCGCACGTTGTTACAAATCAAATATATTGAGGCAAAATTTCAGGCAGTAGCTGCCTTTCGGCAAAATGGAACTCAATTGATTTAAATATGATAGGCTACATGGGCCTATATTTTCCAATCTTTTAATGCAGTCATCTCAGTTTTAATTTGAAGCATCTTTTTATCCTTCACTTATTCATAACAATTGCAAAGACTCTGTATATGATGTTGACTTCGTTCTGAAGTTATTGGTAGTCAGACAGATAAACATCATGGTTTAATGTTTAGCGGAGATCTTTCAATAGTGGCACAAAATGGCGCAAAAGCATCTAACAACGCACTTAGCTGCTACGAGTGGTCTGACGCAGTCGATAAATAACGAGCGTTTTCAAGTGCAACTTTAGTAACGGTGGTTTTGGGAAACAGCTCAGCGATTTAACGATGTTCCTAAGAAGGTTCTAATGATGAACATGGCCGTAAAATGCTTTTAGGAAACCAGGCCTTGATCAGTTGATCTCTTGTTACTGTGTCAAGCGAGTTTGATACAGACAGCTGCGCGTCTAGCTTCTCCACTACCATTGAAATATTGACCTAGCAGCGGCATCAGAAACCATAAAGCTGCTCAATGTCAACATACTTATTAGGGTACAGCAATATAGTTGGCCTTAATTATTTCGTTAAAATGTTTCACCTTAATGTTGAAACTGCCACGTCTTTTTGGGATATTACAACAACTGATCTAAGCACCTCGCCTCCGTTTCGTCCGCAAAACAAGGACAATAAATGAAAGTACTGGGGCGGATGGTTGCGCTATTACCCTAAATGCAGAATCCATCTTTAAATGGCAAAATAGGGAACGTCCTCTCTGTCAACTGCGTTTTATTTTCAGCAAACTTAACACAAGTAAATATTTGTATAAACAGAAGATTCAACAACTGAGACATAAACTGAAAAAGTTCCACAGACATGTGACTAACAGAAATTGAATAATGTGTCCCTGAACAAAGGGGGGTCAAAATCAAAAGTGATGGCCCTAGCCCTCACCCTCCAATCCAACAGGTCCCAGACGTGCTCAATGGGATTGAGGTCCGGGCTCTTCGCTGGCCATGGCTGGTGGCATTGTCATGCTGGAGGGTCATGTCAGGATGAGCCTGCAGGAGAAGAATACCACATGAAGGAGGAGGATGTCTTCCCGGTAACGCAAAGCTTTGAGATTGCCTGCAATGACAACAAGCTCAGTCCGATGATGCTGAGACACACCGCCCCAGACTATGATGGACCCTCCAAATCGATCCCGCTCCAGAGTACAGGCCTCGGTGTAACACTCATTCCTTTGACGATAAACGTGAATCTGACCATCACCCCTGGTGAGAACAAAACGGTGACTCGTCAGTGAAGAGCACTTTTTGCCAGTCCTGTCTGGTCCAGCAACAAGGTTTGTGCCCATAGGCGACGCGGTTGCCGGTGAGGACCTGCCTTACAACAGGCCTACAAGCCCTCAGTCCAGCCTCTCTCAGCCTGTTGCGGACAGTCTGAGCACTGATGGAAGGATTTTGCGTTCCTGGTGTAACTCGGGCAGTTGTTGTTGCCGTCCTGTACCTGTCCCGCAGGTATGATGTTCGGATGTACCGATCCTGTGCGGGTGTTGTTACACATGGTCGGCCACTGCGAGAACGATCAGCTGTCCGTCCTGTCTCCCTGTAGCGCTGTTTTAGTCATCTCACAGTACGGACATTGGAATTTATTGCCCTGGCCACATCTGCGGTCTTCATACCTCCTTGCAGCATGCCTTAGGCACGTTCACGCAGATGATCAGGGACCCTAGGAATCTTTCTTTTGGTGTTTTTCAGTGTCAGAACACTAAAGAGGCCTTTCTACTAAGTTTTCATAACTGTGACCTTAATTGCCTACCGTCGGTAAGCTGTTAGTGTCTTAACAATCATTCCACAGGTACATGTTCATTAATTGTTTATGGTTCATTGAACAAGCATTGGAAACGGTGTTTAAAGCCGTTACAATGATCTGTGAAGGTATTTGGATTTTTACGAATTATCTTTGAAAGACAGGGTCCTGAAAAAAGGGTGTTTATTTTTTTGCTGAGTTTATATGCCATTTGAAATAACTTTTATTAGCCTACATTTACATTTGATAAATAAAAATAGATTATTTCAGTCTGACAATTGACTTGATTTCGTTACACATTTCAAATATGGACAGTCCAGGGACATTTTACCCCCGATCTTGATAAAAATGACCGTTTCAGACAATTATTTTAAAGACTTGTATTTGATTGATTAAATTGGAAATAAATAAAATAAGGGTAGGATTCACCAACATTAGTTTTCCATTCATACGTGTCGGGTAAATTGTCACCGTACATTTGCCTTGGTAAACGAGAAAACAACATTCTTTCAGTGGTACAGAATGATTGTCAAACGGATAGATAAATTGTCCTTTCGTCTGCTCAAAAAGTAGGATTTTGATAGCAAGCAGGACCATGGTAACACCGATATCAAGTGAAGACCTACAGGGGGAAACAGTCCTTTGCTTCTATCAGCTGCTAGGCTAATTCCTCTCCTACTTCCGTTTTCATTCAAAAGATGTTAAGTGTGTGTCAAGTGGCTGGCCTCTTCAGTCAGTAATGAGCTGTGAAGCTGCTGTCTTGGATGAATTCATTAACATTTTCCCCAAAAACGGAACCCGAACACGGCCTTGCCTTGCTTTATTGTTGTCCATAGCCCCTAGTCCCTAATTATTGGATGACATTGAACATAATTCTTTAGGTTCTAATTCTGTGTCACTTGTCAAAAATAAAGATTAGCGAAATGCGTTTTGTTTAACTTTATTATATTTAGTTGACTGTTACTATGCACACCATTACTCAACAGGTCTGTAAATACAACAGATTTGTATCTGTAGTCCCTGGGCAGGTGGTTTTCTGAATCAGGAAACATTATTGCCATGCTACCAATGTTGCAAGGAATTTGTCTTGGTTTTATACATGGAAGCATCCACCTCAACATTAACAAAAACACCAATATTTTGATATCTTGAGAAGCCTTCCTAGTTGTCAGTTGGGTTAGCCAGCATCCGTCCCTCCGTCTCATCTCCCAACCAGCCTTGGTATCGGAGCCAAACCTTCATGTCCAGATAGACCCACACATCCTTTACATCTCACATTGCAAGCTCTTGCATCAGACCTAATCCCTCTCTTGTCTCTTGCTGCGGTATATTTTTTCCGCCTCAACTCTTGATGGGATAACATGCATCCTTGTATTATCTCCTATCCTTACTTAATTGTCCCTTCTCATGCTCTTTCCTTTCCCGAATGTCATCATCTTCTTGCCAAATGTCCCGTTCTCTCTCTCTCTCTCCCTTCTTACCGAAGATGTCCTCTTCTCTCCCTCTACCTCTTTACCTAAATGTCCCCCTGCACCTCCTTCCTGTTCACTTATCTCTCTCCCCCTTACCTAAATGTCCTCCTCCCTCTCTACCCTACAGTGCCTTCATAAAGTATTCAAACTCCTTGACTTTATCCACATTTTGTTCCTCTGAATTTAAAATGGATTCCATTGAGACTTTGTCACTGGCCTAAACACAACACCATATGCACAAAAAAAAAAGTGTATATATATGCACAAAAATATTATTTTGCTCAAATTTTGTGCACAGATCTGTTTACACCCCTGTAAGTGATTATTTATTATTTGCTCAAATAATCCGTCCACCTGACGGGTGTGCCATATCAAGAAGCGTATTAAACATTATGATCATTGCACAGTTGCACCTTGTGCTGAGGACAATAAAAGTTACTCCACAATACTAACCTAAATGACAGAGTGAAAAGAAGGAACCCTGTACATAATATAATATTTCAAAACAAACATGCCTGAGTATCACACTCCATATTTTTGGGATATAAATAAACAGATTAGAGCTAAGCACAGGCAAAATCCTAGGGGAAAATCTGGTTGTCTGCTGTCCAACAGACACTGGGAGACAAATTCACCTTTCAGCAGGACAATAACCTAAAACACAAGGCCAAATATACAATGCTTACCAAGACTATGCTGAATGTTCCTGAGTGGCATCTATGGTAAGAGTTCAATGGCTGTCTAGCGACAACCAACTTGACAGAGCTTGAAGAATTGTTTTAAATCATGTGTAAATATAGTACAATCAAGGTGTGCCAAGCTCTTAGACTTACCCAGAAAGACTATGTGATTAACATTTCTTGACTCTGATGTGAATACTTATGTGAATCAGATATTACTATTTCAATAAATTTGCTAACTTATAAAACATGATTTGTCTTTGTCATGGGGTATTGTGTGTAGATGGGTGCGAAATAAATGTTATCCATTTTGAATTCATGCTGTAACATAACAAAGTGGAATAAGTGAAGGGGTATGAATACTTTCTGAAGACATTGTAAATGCCCTCGGTCTGCTTGCTTGCTTGTGGCGGCACAATGCACCGAATGATGGCTTGCCATAGCTCTCTGTGGTTCATGACACCTGGTAGGTCCGCTGTTGTGAGACCAGTGTCTCGGCAGATGTTGGCATCCTGTGGTATTCCTGTCTCGGGAGGTCCTCAACATAAAATGTTCCCTTCTCCCTCACTAACCTTTTTCCTTTCTCCCTTACATAAATGTCCTCTTCCCTACTCCTCAGCCATATGAAGATAAAGATGACTGGTCAGAGCACATCAGTTCCTCTGGGAAGAAGTACTACTACAACTGCAGGACCGAGGTCTCACAGTGGGAGAAACCCAAAGAGTGGCTGGAGAGGTACGCATTATGCCATTTTCATTAACATAATACCGATTTCACACTACTGAGCCTAGTTGAGCTGACCTGTGCTGGCTGGCCTGGTTTTCTATTCATTTTTAAAATGCTTGTCTCTTCAGTCCTTGATGAGCTGTGAAACTGATGTTTGAATTCATAAACACCGCTTACCAAAAAACGGAGACTAAGATGGCTTTGCTTTGCTCTACCCTTGTTCTGATTTGTTATTGAATTAAATGTAACATAACAAGCCATATTGTTTGTAAGTTACCATTCCCTTTGTAGGGCCTTAAAAAATCCACATTTCGGAGAACGCGGCCAGAATCTTGGAATACAGACATTTAAAACTGGTATTCAACAATATTCAAGAATGTATTGAACTTAGCTTAGTAGGAAATCAACTACATTTGTTGAAATTATTAGAAAATGCATTCATTAAGTTAATCATAAGACATTAACAAAATTCATCAGTTTTTCATATATTTCTGGAACTTTCTGAAGCCGCGTGTTATGATTAAGGCAGCCCCCCGCACCTCTCTGATTCAAGGGGGTTGGGTTAAATGCGGACGACACATTTCATTTGAATGCATTGTTGTACCACCGACTAGGTATCCACCTTTCCCTTTCTACATTTTGTGTAGCCGTTAGCGATGATGCTAATAATTATAAAAGTTCTGGTAGAGATGAAAAGGCTTTCCAAAAAACCTTCTCCAGTTAAATGTTAACTACAAAGTAGCCTTCTCGTGAACCAGGCTTCCCTGAAACAGGAAGCATGGGGAAGTTCCATGGCAGTAATCCTCTAAAGAGAGTTTGGAAACCTGGTGCATGCGCAGCCACCTCCTGTACTCCCTGTTCACCCATGAATGCGTGGCCACGCACGCCTCCAACTCAATCAAGTTTGCAGATGACACAACAGTAGGTTTATTACCAACAATGACGAGACTGCCTACAGGGAGGAGGTGAGGGCTCTGGGAGTGTGGTGCCAGGAAAATATCCTCACTCAACGTCAACAAAACAAGATGATTGTGGACTTCAGGAAACAGCAGAGGGAGCACCCCACCTATCCACATTGACGGGACCGCAGTGGAGAAGGTGGAATACTTCAAGTTCTTTGGCGTACACATCACTGACAAACTGAAATGGTCCACCCACACAGTGTGGTGAAGAAGGTGCAATAGTGCCTCTTTAACCTCAGGAGGTTGAAGAAATTTGGCTTGGCACCTAAAACCCTAACAAACTTTTACAGATGCACAATTTGAGAGCATCCTGTCGGGCTGTATCACCGCCTGGTATGGCAACTGCACCGCCTGCAACCGCAGGGCTCTCCAGAGGCTGGTGTGGTCTGCCCAACGCATCACCGGGGGCAAACTACCTGCCCTCCAGGACACCTACAGCACCCGATGTCACAGGAAGGCCGAAAAGATCAAGGACAACAACCAACCGAGCCGCTGCCTGTTCACCCCGCTATCATCCAGAAGGCGAGGTCAGTACAGGTGCATCAAAGCTGGGACCGAGAGACAGAAGCTGTTTTTCAGTCTCAAGGCCATCAGACTGTTAAATAGCCATCACTAGCATGTTAGAGGCTGCTGCCTATATACATAGACTTTGAAATTACTGGCCACTTTAATAATGTTTACATATTTTTTATTTCTCATCTCGTATATACAGTATTCTATTCTACTGCTTATTAGTATATGCCGCTCTGACATTGCTTGTCCATATATTTATATTTTCTTAATTCCATTCCTTTACTTAGATTTGTGTGTATTGGGTATATGTTGTGAAATTGTTAGATATTACTCCACTGTTGGAGCTGGGAGCTATCATTTCGCTACACCCGCAATAACAGCTGCTAAACACGTGTATGTGACCAATAACATTTTATTTTTATTTGATCAGTGACGCCTCGCAATCAAATGCATTGCTTTGGCGGAGCTCCAAAGTCACTCACCAGATTAGTGCCTTAGGAGCAACCGTGCAAAAATGTATCAAATAAAATTAACATCTAATGCTAATCTCCAGGAAGCCTAATTGTCTCCTTATTTTCATGCTGTACTTACATGACAAGGGTTGGATTTCCGCGAAACAATTTTATGTCCGCACTTACAAGGCATGTACAAACCTGGTATATGGTTTGCCTCATACTGAACATTGTCTACTGGTATCATTTTAAACTGAACATATAACACAACGTGTAAACAGTGTATGAATTTAGCTATTCTCTGCTTCAGATAAGATGCCCATAAGGCCAGTATTGCCATCATACTGTAGGCTTATGGGTGCATTGGCGATGCATGCCTTATGATAAGCTGCAAATAGATTCACATAGCTAATATACTGAGTGTGACAATGAAATAAAACAGATTGGAGTTCTACAACTACACAAAAGGACATGTTCATTTGGGAATACAACAGACACATTAGACAGAACACCACCCCCTCTTGATTGTGATGTGATTCATCAACATTGACAGTAGTTCATTTTTAATAATGGTTTAACACAATGCAAATAGTCTGGGTAGCAATTTGGTTACCTGTTCAGGAGTCTTATGGCTTGGGGGTAAAAACTGTTGAGAAGCCTTTTTCTCCTAGACTTAGACTTGGCACTCCGGTACCGCTTACCATGCGGTAGTAGAGAGAACAGTCTATGACTGGGGTGGCTGGTGTCTTTGACAATGTTTAGGGCCTTCCTCTGACACTGTCTGGTATAGAGGTCCTAGATGGTAGACAGCTTAGCCCCAGTGATGTACTGGGCCGTACGCACTACCCTCTGCAGTGCCTTGCGGTTGGAGGCTGAGCAATTGCTGTACCAGGCAGTGATGCAACCGGTCAGGGTGCTCTCAATGTTGCAGCTGTAGAACCTTTTGAGGATCACAGGACCCATGCCAATTTTTTTTTGTTTTCTGAGGGGGAATTGGCTTTGTCGTGCCCTCTTCACGACTGTTTTGGTATGTTTGGACCATTCTAGTTTGTTGGTGATGTGGACACCAAGGCACTTGAAGCTCTCAACCTGCTCCACTACAGCTCTGTCGATGAGAATGGGGGAGTGCTCGGTTAGGTGAACAAAAGACCAGTGGTGGCCAACCTTGCTCCAATGATCCCTGATCTACAGGGTGAGCATACTTCAATTCCAGCCCAGCAATAGCGCACTTGCCTGTCAACTCATAAGGTTGAATCAGGTGTGTTATTGCTTGTCTGAAATAGAAGCCTGCAGACCTCCAGCATGATTGGCCTGCTCCAATTGTTGTAGATTTTAACTTTTTGTATACAACATTTGTTGACATAGGTAGGCCTACACATGTAACCCATGCCCTTAGTCTGTTGGGGCCTCTCCATCTGCAAACAGGCGTTGACAGCTTTCCATGTCTGAAGACAGAAAACATCACAGAAATCGGCTTCATAATACTCAAATTAGACAGAACTGAATATTATGTTGCCATTTATCGCTCTGTCCTCAGTTTTCCCATCTAGGGACTGGAACTGGAGAATTTTTTTCATAATGTCCTCCCACAAAATGACCTGCCCTATCCAATAGCTAGCCTAGGCAGCCAATAGTGCATGGGCACTAGATCTGCACAATCTGCTGCCTAGGGTATTAGCCTACACTATCCCTTTAATGACAGCAGCAATTTCACCCTCTTCCATGGCTGTTATTTACGCTTTTGGTGACTATTTTTTTGCTAGCTAATAGGATGTTAGGTGATTACATTTAATTCACTTAGCTAAATAGTGTGGAAAGTTGGCTAGCTAGCAGCTCAGTTGTGTTAGCCTACAAAGTGGCCTACTTGTAGCCAGCCAGCTAGCTAATAATACATGGTTTAATAAAGAAAAACATGTATTTACTTGAGTAGGTTCTCCCATTGCCTCTGCTGTTTGACCAAGGACCCAATCTTAATGTTTTTGGTGGTAGCACAGCCAGTGGCCACGTGGATGAATGGAGACTAGGGGAAAAAGTTTTTGTCATCAGAGCGGTAAAGAACGTGCTGTGATGTTTCACTTTTACCAGCGTAATCCACTTTCAATTTCTATAAATAGCAGACTATCGGCCACACTTAAACTAGCATAGGCAACAACTACCCGGACGGAAAACAGTGACGTATATAACACACAGCACCCGTTCTATGGGCGTGTGGGTGGAGGGTTCTTGAAATGTAACATCCAATCAAAATCCCAGTCGACCATTCAAAAGGTTTTTGCAATACAAAATTCTCCAGACTTTAAAGGGAGGCGTGACGACGTGATTTTAAGTATGGCAACGTGAGACTAACTACAAAGTAGCCTACCTGACAGAATTATATCATTATTTGCATCAATCCTGTGGCCATTTTGTTTTGCAAACTTTGCAATCACAGGAGCGCTACAGAAACATTGCTAACCAAACAACAGTCTCTGACTTGTACACACTTGAATTAAAGGGTAACTACACCCAAAACCCAGACATTTCTTTTCCCATCATTATAATTTGAACACTGCAAATTGACCACGACTAAGCCCAACAATAGATTGTATTTGAAAATAACATTTTCATACCTTGATTGAGACGCGATCACGTCTTTTATTAGGTAGAACACTAACAGATTTCCTAAATTAATTGCCGATCCATGATTTAGAACATTTTGTTTTCTATTAAAGGGTAGGATTTTTGTGAGCAAAAACTGGGAAAAACAAAAACCTGGACTAAAAGGAGAAAATGGAATTTGGTGAGAAACTTAACTCAATGAAATTTATTTATAAAGCCCTTTTTACATCAGCCGATGTCAAAGTGCTATAAAGAAACCCAGCCTAAAACCCCAAACGGCAAGCAATGCAGATGTAGAAGCACAGTGGCTAGGAAAAACTCCCTAGAAAGGCATGAACCTAGGAAGAAACCATGCTCTGAGGGGTAGTTGGTCCTCTTCTGGCTGTGCTGGGTTGAGATTATAACAGTACATGGCCAAAATGTTCAAACGTTCATAGATGATCCGCAGGGTCAAATAATTATAATAATAGTGGTTGTAGAGGGGGCAACAGGTCAGCACCTCAGGAGTAAATTTCAGTTGGCTTTTTCATACAGATTAAACTGAATCGGGCAAAAAATTCAAACATACTATATAGGGCTCTACCTTTGCGCAGATCTTCCTCATCTTTGAGTGCCAATGTATTTTACTTACCTTAGGGCCCTGGTCAAAAGTAGTGATGGATGGATGATGCCATTTGAGATGCAAACTTGAGCTCTAACTTGACTGTTTGTTTGTTTCACAGAGAGCAGAGGCAGAAGGAGTCCTCCACTAAGTTGACGCCGGTCAACAGTTTCCCCAAAGACAGGGACTACAGACGGGAGGCCATGCAGCAGGCTACATCAGCCACTGGCTATACTGCTGCTAGTAAGTCTTTAAAAAATGTTGCACTTTTCTTTTCTACAAGGTCTCCCATTAAGGTACAAAAGTAGGCTTGGGTGGTGTCATGCCTTCATACCGACCCTGTGCCATACTGGGATATTCGGTAATACCTGCACAAGGGACGCTATTTTCTAGCAATGCTAACAAGTACATGTAAAATCCCATAGAGAATTCTAAATAAATGGTAACGAGTGCATCGCAAATATTTTATACTGTCTCTGATCTAAACTATTTAAGGACAGACATCCCAGTTCATACAAGTAACTCTAAAATACTACTCAGTTTGCTGCATGCCCAAAACATATTAGACTGCAAGGCTCTTGATCCAGGATAGGGTTCTCTGCGACGCTTGATTTTGGTAGAAGCTAATCGCTTAGCTAGATAGCTAACTAGCTACTAAATTAGCAAACCAAATGCACAACTGCAGAGCATTTAGAACATTTTAGACAGTTAACTTAATAGTTAAGATATCTAGCTGGCAAACATTTAGTTGTGAATTCCATACTGTAACTACATCTAGGGTTTTTAAGCCTTGAAATTTTGCTTAAATTCATGAAAAAAGTTGCCTTATAACAGTGAATCATTTCAGACCCTACTATATGAATGTCACTTGTTCGACACACCCAATTGCTGAATTGTCATTTGAAAATGCGATTCCACTTTTGAGGCAGTTTCCACTGGAGCAGACCCTGTCTTTAATAAACGTGTCTGTTGCCTAGACAGAGGCATTCCTGTACACTGCACTTGCCAGTATTAACTGTGTATATTAGGCTAAGCTTTACTCAACGTTTCCTATTCTGCACCTGCAAATAAAATCGTGAAGAATCAGATGTGCCAATGCTTTTCACATTTGAGATCTGACAAGGCTGCCTCCCTCACTCCTTCCCCTTCCTCCTCTCTTCCCTCCCTGCACAGAGTCGGCTCAGGCGGAGAAGCAGCCAGCATTGGCGTCCTCCTCAGGCTCGGGCCTGAACCCCACATCGGTTACCCCCGGTTCCTCTTCGGCCTCCACCACGGTGCCCGTGTCCCCGGTCCTGCAGTCCCCCGTCCATACCCCCCTGCTCCAGGACCCCTCACTGCTCAGACAGCTTCTCCCAGCACTTCAGACCGCCCTACAGCTTAACAACGCCAGCGTCGACATGGCCAAGATCAACGAGGGTAAGAGAGTCACGTGCGCACACACCATGTCCTCTGACGAGTCTTACATGTGAGGGTTATGGTGGTAAATGCTTTCGCAGCCAGCAAATTATGGGTCAGCGCCATCTGTTTATCTCTTAGACCCAGTATTCTCTTACCCTTCTATCCACAACACAGTAATAGCTCAGACACACACACAAAAGAGGGTACTGAAGCAAATTAAGATTGGAGTGTTTGTTTTGGTCATGATGGTGACTCAGACCAGTAGTCTTTCAACCTTTCTTTTACTGCCCTCTGAGGACACTACACAGGTACTAGGCAGGTACAGTTTAAGTCGGAAGTTTGCATACACCTTAAACAAATACATTTAAACTCAGTTTTTCCACAATTCCTGGCATTTAAACCTATTAAAAATTCCTTGTCTTAGGTCAGTTAGGATCACCACTTTTATTTTAAGAATGTGAAATGTCAGAATCATAGTAGAGTGATTTATTTCAGCTTTTTCTTTCATCACATTCCCAGTGGGTCAGAAGTTTACATACACAAAATTTGTATTTGGTAGCATTGCCTTTAAATTGTTTAAACTTGGGTCAAACGTTTCGGGTAGCCTTCCACAATAGGTTGGGTGAATTTTGGACCATTCCTCCTGACAGAGCTGGTGTAACGGAGTCAGGTTTGTAGGCCTCGTTGCTCGCACACGCTTTTTCAGTTCTGCTCACACATTTTCTATGGGATTGAGGTCAGGGCTTTGTGATGGCCACTCCAATACCTTGACTTTGTTGTCCTTAAGCCATTTTGCCACAACTTTGGAAGTATGCTTGGGGTCATTATCCATTTGGAAGACCCATTTGCAACCAAGCTTTAACTTCCTGACTGATGTCTTGAGATTTTGCTTCAATATAGCCACACAATTTTCCTCCCTCATGATGCCATCTATTTTCTGAAGTGCACCAGTCCCCCCTGCAGCAAAGCACCCCACAACATGATGCTGCCACCCCGCGCTTACGGTTGGGATGGGGTTCTTCAGCTTGCAAGCCTCCCCCTTTTTCCTCCAAACATAACGATGGTCATTATGGCAAAACAGTTCGATTTTTGTTTCATCGGAACAGTGAACATTTCTCCAAAAAGTACGAGCTTTGTCCCTATATGCAGTTGCAAACCGTAGTCTGGCTTTCTTATGGCGGTTTTGGAGCAGTGGCTTCTTCCTTGCTTAGCGGCTTTTCAGGTTATGTTGATATAGGACTCGTTTGACTGTGGATATAGATACTTTTGTACATGTTTCCTCCAGCATCTTAACAAGGTCTTTTGCTGTTCTGGGATTGATTTGCGCTTTTCGCACCAACGTACGTTCACCTCAAGGAGACAGAACGAGTCTCCTTCCTCAGCAGTATGACGGCTGCGTGGTCCCATGATGTTTATACTTGTTTACTATTGTTTGTACAGATGAACGTGGTACCTTCAGGCGTTTGGTAATTGCTCCCAAGGATGAACCAGACTTGTGGAGGTCTCATTTTTTTTCTAGGTTGATTTCTTTGCTTTTCCCAAGAGGCACTGAGTTTGAAGGTAGGCCTTGAAATACATCCACAGGTACACCTCCAATTGACTCAAATGATGTCGCTTAGCCTATCAGAAGCTTCCAAAGCCATGACATCATTTTCGGGAATTTTCCAAGCTGTTTAAAGGTACAGTCAACTATAAGTGAAATAATCTGTCTAAACAATTGTTGGAGAAATGACTTGTCATGCACAAAGTAGATGTCCTAACTGACTTGCCAATACTATAGTTTAACAAGAAATTAGTGGAGTAGTTGAAAAACAAGTTTTAATGACTCCAACCTAAGTGTATGTAAACTTCCGACTTCAACTTTATGTACACTTGACTAACAGGTTACCTGTGTATGCATATACGCACAGGTTGTCCAACATAGGAGTGTGAGTGGCCTTTTCTGAGGTCTTCCATATTGGTAGTGGTGCCTGACTGTGGTTGTCATGATACCAGAATTTTGACTTTGATACCAATTTTTGTATCAGGATACTCAATACCAAGGCATATTAGCCAAAGTCACAGAATGGCACTTGATTCTGACAGATAAACTCAGCTACTTCTTACTTCAGTCGTTTGGCGTCTTGAGTTCAATATCATTACATTTGCATTTAAAACAATATATATAATAATCAGTGACAGCCATGTCTGCATCAAAGGAAATGTTCACCCATTTTGAGTGTTATTGTTTTGTGCATCGGATGATCTATTGATTCTCTGGGTCATTTCACGTTTTCACGTGTATCTGAGTTATTGGCGTTCAAGCTGGGTTACATCCGGCCTGTATGACTTAGAACTGTGGTAAAGTAGCTCTCACTACACTGGAATTTTAATAGGAATACGACTTTCAGATATCGTACATGTCAGATTTCAATGCTGGCTGATGTCACAACTCCAGGATGTCTGATTGAGCCATTGATCATATTTTGCGACATTCCTACCTTGAGGAATGTGTAATTTAACGGAGTCTAGCCCATTTTTCCTATTTGTCTGCCTCTTTAGTCCAGGGTGCATTGCATGGTGCTGTTGCCTGAGATGTTATAGAAAGTAGATGGGAATCCAGTGAATGGAGGAACGTAGAATATCTCCATCATACCTATGGCGTCATTGTGCAAAATGGTACGCAGAATCATCTGGATATGTGTGCCACAAAAGTTCAACATTCACCTTGTACCATTTCTGTCAAGCTATCTACGCATAGTTTTCCGCGTACGTTCGATAAATACAACGTATGCACCCCACAGAACGCACTGCAACTGTCTCTGCTACTCAATGCTGCAAGGAAAATGCTGCGTTCCATTGGAAATTAAGGTAGTTCTGGTGCACCAAAATGCTATGCCGCTGTCAGTGTAACGCCCGACCCAGCACTGTCGACCGTTCACGTTGTCATGCAGCGTCACACAGTTGCTAAGCTACTCGTCACGAAATTCCTTCTCAAAGTCGGTGTGTATGTTGAAACGTGCCTATTTTCCTCAATAGTACGTATTGTCAAGATTCCAAAGCTATACAATATTACAGATAGCAAATTAATTCTCACATCTCTGAAAATATTTGTATTTCTTGTTGAAATTTGTGCTAATGTTGGGTTTTTGAGATAATGCTCAATAGACTCCCATTCACTCAGAATCGCCCAGAATGCACCGTCCGGCCCATTTGAAGTAGCATGGGCAATGTTTCCCATCTCCTCAACGGTGAAAGAGCCGTTCATTTGTCTCCCTGATTTGCATACTGCTTTTTGAGGTCAATGTTTTTCTGCAGATATATAATGCATCATTCTCTGAAGAGGGTGAATACTCACTGCAGAAACAATAAGTATTGGGGAGAGCGTGTCAGTTTGGTCCACACTGATTTTTACAGTTCGCAAGAAATAAGTACATTTTTGCAGACCATCTAAAAATTTGTCAAGGAATTTTTTTATTTGAATGCGCATTCCACGATCTGACACAATCTTTCCCTCTCTGGTCTCTTTCCTCTCTCTTGGTGGAGTTTGTATCATGTTTACAAAAGATAGCAGATGCTCTTATCCAGAGCGACTTGCTCAAGGGCTCATCGTCAAATTTTTCTCCCAGTCGGCTTGGATTCAAAACCGCAACCTTTCGGTTACTGGCCCAATGCTCTTAACCGCTAGGCTACCTGGCGCCCTGTGTTCTAATGCTACTATTAGTCAGGGTCTGGTTGGTTGGAGGCTGACCCTGTCTGGCGTGTCATGCCTGGTGCTTAAGTGCTCCAGAGCAAATGTGCTCAGCAGGGCCCTCTGTCACACAGATCGGGGCTCTGCAGCAGCCCAATCCTGCTTCTATATGCACCGATGACTGGCCATGCAGAAAAGAACATGGCTGGCACTGGCTGTCTGGGGCGAGCGTGTCATCCTGTCTGACTGCTTTATGATCCCTGAGCCTGGCCCAGAATGCAATATCTTTACTTGAAGCCAACATAAGATACTCAAAGCCATCGTAATGCTTTTATTACTTGTCTTCAAGCATGTGTGCCTTCGGGTTTCGAATTGTATTCTGAGCCGTGACCATTTCAGATTTGTTAGAAACATTGCATAACTATGAGATGCTCTTTATGTTTTGAGGAGCACTCTCTAAAAAAAAAAAACACAAGTGAAATCGCATATTGATGTAGTGTTGCACGGTATACTGCAATTTTAGTTCGTTTCTATACTAGGACATGAAACTTTCTGTACTTCTGTCATGTTTCACGTCGTCTACTAATTGAGAGATCGTCTGTCTATCAGCACAGCCGATGTCCCCTTATAGTGCGAGTGCACCGTGCCTGCTACACTTACTCATTGCTAGCTCTAGCCTGTCCTGAGGAACCACTTCACTCACTGGGAATCTGGGCTGCATCATGTCATCTCCCCACTCATGCTGCACAGAAGTTAACACACTTGAATAATGCAACACAGGATGTAGAAATGTTGCAACTGTTAATTACTGTTCGCAAAAGAGTCCATTACAGGCTAGAACACAATGCAAGAAGATACCAGTAGCTTCCAGCTTTGTAGGCTAATTTTCCTTGCTAGCTTACAGCTGAAGCTAACATCCATTCACTCCCCTAGTACTTTGTTTGTGATGATATGCAAACCATAATGCAAAATATGCTGATTTTCAATCACTGCCAAAAACGTTATTCGATCACATCGTCTCCCTTGCCTCACATCTGTGCTGTTTCTCTGGGGGGTGTGTGTGTGAGAATGAGTCATTAGGTCTTAAACAGACAGCACACGCTGTTATAAAAAAAGAGTGCTTCTTCTATGCATGTTAAGTACAATAAAATAAGTCCCAAATGGAAGGCAAATAGATGTAGCCCAATGAAATCAGCCAATACAAGCTCAATAATTCAATGTATGCTCATACTCCACTTGATGGAATCAAGTCTGTATTGTGAATTGGCCTTGGCTACATCTTGATTTACCAAGTTTATCAACAGAGATTTACCATTCAAATAAATTATGACTGTTATGTAGTTTGGTAAAAGCAAATGTATTAATGAATGCATACATAGCGTTCTCTGAAAAATTGACAAAACAATAAAAATGTAATGATATTGAACTCAAAAGATCTGTCTGGATCAAGTGCCATTCTGTAACTTTGGCTAATACGCCTTTTTATCCAATGGTATCGAGTATCGTGATACTAAACCTGGTATGGGTATCGGAATCAAAATGATGGTATCGTGACAACAATAGTGAGGTACAAAGGGGGGCTTGTATATGTTTGTGGTCTGTTGTACCAGTAAGCCTCTGAGTCATTGAAGATGGTCTATAGTTAGCCTGGTCCCAGATCAGTGTGCGCGGTCTTGCCTACTCCTCTATGACATGACAACGACCATAGGAGTTAGCACGACCGCACAAACAGATCTGGGACCAGGCTACTGTTGAGTAAAGCCTGTTTGGTTTAGCATGTGTGTTTTGACTTCCTCGGCCTTAGGAGTGATGTACTACTTTTGGTCAGACAGTGTTTTCCTGCTGATGCTCTGGTCTCTTCCAGGGCTGGTTTCCCTCACTCAGTGCTACACACCTAAACCTAGAGAAATCTCTTAGTCACTGGTGCTCCACTTAAGGGTCTTAATTAAATCTAAAATGGCTTTTCCGTTAGCAAGCCACTATAAATTGACCTGGAATCTAAACCGAATACTGCTGTTTGTTATAGGGTTGGGTGATTTCCTGTAGGGCTGTCCCCGACTAAAAACAATCTTGGTCCACCGAGAGTCGTCTGTCTGTCCAGAGCTCATTTAAGGGCTTTAACAGGGTGTCTCTATATGGAAAAATACACATTTGAAATTTTAAGCTGTGTATTTTTCCATAGACACCCCATGTTTGAATAAAATCAACTATATATGCAGTCTACTGAGCTTTTCTGATGCTTTAGGAACTGCCATTTAAAAATGAAGACACAAATTACTAGAGGGTGCCAGAGATCAATATATGCTAACCAGAAAAAACAATTGTTCCTGAGCCCCCCTCTACATAAAGCAAACAAATAAAAACATTGTAGGTAGGAAATATCCTGATTTAAAATAAATATTCTATAAATCACATTGGCTACGCATGGACTATCTGCAAGGAACTTGAAACGTATTAACTTGGTCCTGCCTGAAGCTTTCTCTAGCAAACTTGCAACCATTGTATAAATTATTCTGGGCCCTCAATGAGCTCTGGACAGACAGACCCAGCTGTAGGCTATTTGCACAAGGGATAAGTAATCAGGTAAGCCTGGTTTATGATTATTCCACCGGATCGGAGCATGCCACCCCCCCCCCCCACGTTCATGCTTAGTGGTTATTGAAAGGGAGAGCACTGTAAAGATTTTACAAACGGGCTACTTTGACAACAATTTCTCATTCTCAATGGATGTAAAAACAGACTTTGTTTACTTGCTGTTTGAGGGAGATTTTTTTTTCTCCATTTGAGTAGCTCCACAGTGAGTAGCGGAACCCCTGTTTCTTGGTTAGTCACTAACCAAGAAACAACTTCATCAGATGACAGTCTTATAACATGTTATACAATAAATCTGTTTTGTTTGAAAAATTTGCATATTTCAGGTATAAATCATAGTTTTACATTGCAGCTACAATCACAAATAGCACCGAAGCAGCAAGAATAACTACAGAAATACCTAAATAGCAACGTGAAATACCTAAATACTCATCATAAAACATTTATGAAAAATACATGGTGTACAGCAAATGAAAGATAAACATCTTGTGAATCCAGCCAATATTTCCGATTTTTTTTAAGTGTTTTACAGCGACAACACAATATAGCATTATATTAGCGTACCACAATAGCCAACCACACAACCGCATTCATTCACCGCAAAGGTAGCGATCGCAAAAAAAAACAGCAAAAGATATAAAATGATTCACAAACCTTGACGAACTTCATCAGATGACAGTCCTATAACATCATATTACACAATACATATAGGGTTTGATCGAAAATGTGCATATTTAGCGGTACTAATCGTGGTTTTACAATGTGAATACGTAGCCAAACTGCACAAAATTATCCGGACATATTTCTGACTCACCTAATCTAATCAAAGAACTCATCATAAACTTTACTAAAAAATACATGTTGTACAGCAAATGAAAGATACATTAGTTAATGCAATCGCCGTGTTAGAATTCTAAAAATAACTTTAGTACGACATACAGCTTACGTTATAGCGAGACAGCGCCTGCAATGAGGGCGGAAAATATTACTAAACATTTTCCACAAATACGAAATAACATCATAAATGGTTCCTACTTTTGCTGAGCTTCCATCAGAATCTTGTACAAGGAGTCCTTTGTTCAGAATAAATCGTTGTCTGGTTTTAGAATGTCCTCTTCTCCTGTCGAATTTGCAACCAAAGCTAGCCAAGTGGCGCGAAGTTGTCCATCTTCACCAAACGCAGAGAATGGAAAACGCCAAAACTCCCGATAAACGTTCAATAATCTGATAAAACTATACTGATAAAACATACTTTACGATGATATTATCACATGTATCAAATAAAATCAAAGCCGGAGATATTAGCCGTCTATACCGAACGCTTTTCAGAAGGCAATCCAGGGTTCCTTCCCGCGCCTTGCTGAACAAAGGAAATTTGGGGTCATGTCATTCCAAGAGCTCTTGTTCGACATCAGATCAAGCTAGACACCCCATTCCACCTCCCCCTGCCTGTTGACATCTAGTGGAAGGCGTATGAAGTGCATGGATATCCATAGATGTCAAGCAAATGAATAGGAAGTCCCTGGAACAGAGCCTCGATTTCAGGTTTTTCACTTCCTGACAGGAAGTTTGCTGCAAAATGAGTTCTGTTTTACTCACAGATATAATTCAAACGGGTTTAGAAACTTGAGTGTTTTTTATCCAATAGTAATAATAATATGCATATCGTACAATCTAGAATAGAGTACGAGGCCGTTTAAATTGGGCACGATTGTTTCCCAAAGTGAAAATAGCGCCCCCTATCCCAAAGAAGTTAAGACGATCAAATGGGGACATTTATACGCCTACATTTGTGAATGTAATGTAAATGTAATACTGGCGTGCCATCCCTGCGGCTTCCAATGGTTTAGTCCTCTCAGACAGGTGCCATAATTAAAAATCATTTATTTTCCACAGCTCGACCTCCAAACATTTTTGGGCCAAACAACAGCCTATCGATCATGCAACTTAATGAGGTCAGCCCTTATGTCAAATCAAATTATATTTGTCACATGCGCAGAATTCAACAGGTGTAGACTTTACAGTGACATTTTTACTTACCCTAGTGAGGTTAAGGGCTTGTATGTGGGACGCTAGCGTCAACAGGCTGTGAAACAGCAGGGCGTCAAATTCAAAACAACAGAAATCCCATAATTAAAATTCCTCAAACATACAAGTATTTTACACCATTTTAAAGATACACTTGTTGTAAATCCAGCCACAGTGTCCGATTTTCAAAAAGGCTTTACGACGAACGCATACCAAACAATTATGTTAGGTCAGAGCAAACTCATAGAAAAACACAGCCATTTTTCCAGCCAAAGAGAGGAGTCACAAAAAGCTGAAATAAAGTTAATCACTAACCTTTCATCTTCATCAGATGACACTCATAGGACTTCATGTTACACAATACATGTATATGTTTTGTTTGGTAAAGTTCATATTTATATCCAAAAATCTGTTTACATTGGAGCGTTATGTTCAGTAGTTCCAAAACATCCGGTGTATTTGCAGAGAGCCACATCAATTTACAGAAATACTCATAATAAACATTGCTAAACGATACAACTGTTATGCATGAAATTTTAGATCCACTTCTCCTTAATGCAACCGCTGTGTCAGATTTCAAAAAAGCTTTACGGAAAAAGCACACCATGCAATAATCTGAGTACAGCGCTCAGACACAAAACCAAGCCATACAGATATCCGCCATGTTGTGGAGTCAACAGAAGCCAGAAATAGCATTATAAATATTCACTTACCTTTGATCTTCATCAGAATGCATTCCCAGGAATCCAAGTTCCACAATAATTGTTTGATTTGTTTGATAAAGTCCATTTATGTCCAAATAACTCCCTTTTGTTCGTGTTTAGTTCCAAAATCCAAACTCACGAGGCGCGGGCAAGTCCAGGCAAAAGTTCAGACAAAGTCCTATTACAGTTCGTAGAAACATGTCAAACAAAGTATAGAATCAATCTTTAGGTTGTTTTTATCATAAATCTTCAATAATGTTCCAACCGGAGAATTCCTTTATCTGTAGAAATGCAATGGAGCGCAAGCTAACTCTTTTGTGAACGCGCATGGTCAGCTCATGCCACTCTGGCAGACCTCACTCATTCAGCTCCCTTTCCCCCCTCCTTCACAGTAGAAGCATCAAACAAGGTTCTAAAGACTGTTGACATCTAGTGGAAGCCTTAGGAAGTGCAATATGACCCAATAGACACTGTTTTTTCGATAGGCAATGACTTGAAAAACTACAAACAGATTTCCCACTTCCTGGGTGGATTTTCTTTCTCAGGTTTTTGCCTGCCATATGAGTTCTGTTATACTCACAGACATCGTTCAAACAGTTTTAGAAACTTCAGTGTGTTCTATCCAAATCTATTAATAATATGCATATATTAGCAACTGGGACTGAGTAGCAGGCAGTTTACTCTGGGCATGCTTTTCATCCAAATGTGAAAATGCTGCCCCCTATCCATAACAAGTTATAATAGGTTTTAATATTCACAGTGGGTACAACATGTCCTATTCAACCAACGGGCCGAACGGACTATCCTCAGAGCCATGTTTCTGTGAAACAGAGTATGTTACATTCCCTGATTACTCTCTGGAAGGAAATCCTTGACCTGAGCTCAAACTTTATTATCCACAGAAGGAACATTAGCGAGTAATCTACTCTGAAGCGGTGGGTGATGTGTGCGCCTCCTGAGTCGGACTAAAAGTCAGCTCCGAGTGCCTCTATTCCGCCTGCGGAGTTTTGGAACAGCCTCTGGCATCAGTTCAATTGCCCTGGGGGATACGAACAAAGGATCTGGTTCGGGGAAGTCGTATTGCTGTTGAGTTACCGCCGCTCTGATTTCCTGGGCAAATAATTTAAATACTGCAAAGTTTCTTAAGAGCTTGAAGCACGGCAGCCCTTTACATTTGCGCCATTCTTGTAACACTGGATGAATCATTACAAAAGATAAGTGCGGGAAAATCCTTCTAATATTACTTTCTGGTGGAGTTTCAGTATGGAACAGGTGTGTCTGATGGAACCAAGTGACAGTCGGCTAATGAGGAGCGGGCTAAAGCATGGACAAAAACCTATATCGTAATTGATAAATTACAATCTATTTTTTGGGTTGAGGTGCACAGTTACTTTAGCCTGGCTGACTTGCGCCTCACGTGAGTACACAGCGAGCTGCAATGATGTAAAGGCTGGTGTTAGCAAGACTACAGGTACTCTCCATTAATTCCCTTTTTAGACAATGTCAAATAAATTGCCATATTAGCCTAAGTTACCAAGTGATCCATCATATGATTTATAAGATTAATTTAACGCTGCTACAGAAAGAGCCCTGTATTTTAAACATTCATTTAGTTATGCATTGATTTCTTAATTCTGATTTTGAATGTAATATTTTGAACCAAGTTCAAGTCTGTCAGTATATTGGTGTTTGGTAATTGCAGCATATTTGCTCCAAATACAATCAAAATGTAGGCCTGTAACTTTTTACCCAATTTTATTTAACTTGATTACAATACATACCGATCGCGTGGGGAAGTCGATGGCCAAAACACAGCAACCTCGTTCATCCATTTCGGTTGGTGGCTTTCACAACGTTTGATGCTTTTCTTTTGGCTGATCCCCAGGCTTCTAACGAGTCTTGCAGCCCCTGGCCTGGGCTATTATCTCCCCAGTGTGGTCGTCTCCAAGCACCGGCTGCGCAGCTTCTAATCGGCATCGATGTAGTGCAGTGTCAATTACATGTAGGGCTCCAGTTGTTGTCACGAAATAGTACACCGTTTTCAGCTCCAATGTTATTTTGGCATGATATTTCTTGTACATGGCATTTTGTGTTTCTTGTCCAGAGTGTGAACCATCTTCTTGAACCCGATGTTCAATTGTTTAAATTGATGTCTTTTGCAATGTGGTACGTTATGGCATCTTATTTCATTCATTCCTTCAGTCAGAATGTGTTCAAATCAAATTATCAATTGTTATTAGTCACATATATTTAGCAGATGTTATTACGGGTGTAGCTAAATGCATGTGTTGCTTAGGGAGGTGTGTGCAAACGATTCCATAATGGATTGTTGCCTGGGCTTTGCTCTTGTCATGACGCTTGTTGGCCTCTGCCTCATTTTTCTTCGTCATGCTGTATTACATGCCTGTGTTTCAAATGGTAGGTTAAGTTGCTTGTGTTTCCTGGAGTGGTTGCTATAGTTTTGCGACAGTACAAGCACACTGCCTCACACTGCTTAACCTCTACCGAGTACCTAACCCGGATCCGGGAGCACCCCCCACCCCCCCCACACTGATTAGCATCGCTAGCATAGCGTCACAATTAAATAGTAGCATCTAAATATCATTAAATCACAAGTCCAAGACACCCAATGAAAGACACAGATCTTGTGAATAAAACCACCATTTCAGATTTTTTAAATGTTTTACAGGGAAGACACAATATGTAAATCTATTAGCTAAACACGTTAGCAAAAGACACCATTTTCTTACTCCAACAGTTTTTTTCCTGCGTCAGTAGCTATCACTAATTCGACTAAATTAAAATATATATAGCCACTAACCAACAAACAACTTCATAAGATGACAGTCTGATAACATATTTATGGTATAGCATAGTTTTTTTTTTTTAAATGTGCATTTTTCAGGTATAAATCACAGTTCTACATTGCAGCTGCAATCTGATATAGTGCTGATGCAGCTAGAACAATTACAGAGACCAACGTTATATAACTAATTACTTGTCTTAAAACATTTCAGAAAAAATACACAGCGTACAGATATTGAAAGCCCAACATCTGGTGAATCCAAACAATATTTCAGATTTATTAAATATTTTATAGCGAAAACAAAATGTAGCGCTAAATTAGCATAGCCACGCCAGCCAGAACCAGCTGGGCGCGCCCGACCAGTTCACATGCACGACAGATATATGAAATAACATCGTAAATTGGGTCTTACTATTGCTGATCTTTCATCAGAATGTTGATCAAGGTGTCCTTAGTCCTGATGAGTCGTTCAATCCATTCACAATGGCAACTTTCCCTCTTCATTTAGCCTGGGTACTGGTCGACTGGCACGGTCCCTGTCCAAAGTTAAAAAACTCACAGAACGGAACACGGCAAAACTCCCGAAAAAATTCAAATAATCTGATTAAACTATATTGAAAAAACATACATTACGATGATATGGTCACATGTATCAAACAAACTTCGAGACGGAGATAGTTTTCATCCGTAACGTCAGCATAACAAAAGACAATTGCACCTCTAAAACGCGCGTTTCAGAAAACCGGAAGTTGTCGGTCACGCTAAAGAAATAGGTCTTATTTCACGTCAGTACAAGATAAACAAAACATTTCTCCTCTGACGTCTTCCTGACACCCAGAGGAAGACGAATGAAGTGTGTTTCGGGTCATAGGTGGCGTGACCATATATAGGCAGAGCGTTGAAGCGAGCATACACATCTTGCAATCTTCTTCTTGCTCAGGGAATGTGCTGTCAAACGACTTGTGTTTCACTCAGAGACAAAATTGAAACGGATTTAGAAACCATAGCTTGTTTTCTATCCAATGGTATATGGTTATATGCATATAGTAACAGCAATAATTGAATGAGGCAGTTTAATCTGTAGAGGCAATTATGCTAATGCGAAAACAGCACCCCCTGTATTCTCAAAAAGTTAATGTCACTAGGTAAGTAGCATCCTTCTTTGGCAGTATTTGTTCTTGGGTTTCCGGGACTGCATTTTCTTCATCGCTGTTAATTTCCCCCCCGCTAATGAGCGAAGCTACTTGCAACATCACTTGAGATCTGCCAACAGGTGTGGGAAGCATGGAACAGAACACAGCTCTGGTTGGCTGCTGTAGTCTTAGTTCAAATGAAACGACATAGATGAGTGTTGAGCTCTGGGAGCGCAATTATTATTTTTTCCTGTGCCGTTTCGCTTTCAAATATGCCGTGCTGCTCCATAGGCTATTGTTTAATGCATGAAGGAATATTGTGTAATCATCGAAAAATACCGACATATGCAAAATTGCTTCAGTATGACTCAAAAATGTCAGTCATTTTCGGTTTATCGTCCCAGTGAGTTACATTATAAATCATGGGTTGGATAGAAGCAAAGTCTACAGTCTAAAGAACTGGATACTAATTGCTTTGCCTCATCCTCCTCTCTTAATAGGCTATTGTTTGTTCCAGTTCTCATAAAGCTGTGATTGAGAATAGCCTAGGCCTATAGCCTCTGACTTTCAAAAAGAACCAGACAAAGTGGCAACTTTAGGACAAAAGTACCTTCTTCAAGAGCTATTAGGAAAATAGTTTGTCATAAAGCTTCTATGATAGGCTATATTGGACATTCGGTTTTTAACCTTGCATGCCTGTGTTTCATCCAAAGAACGATGAAAGCGTAGTAGCCCAAAGTCAAATTCATATTGAATAAAGCCCTTTTCCCTTTTTTTTACCGCTAGACACAATATACAGTGGGGCAAAAAAGTATTTAGTCAGCCACCAATAGGATTTTTAATAAATTTATTTGCAAATTATGGTGGAAAATAAGTATTTGGTTTATAACAAAAGTTTATCTCAATACTTTGTTATATACTCTTTGTTGGCAATGACAGAGGTCAAACATTTTCTGTAAGTCTTCACAAGGTTTTCACACACTGTTGCTGGTATTTTGGCCCATTCCTCCATGCAGATCTCCTCTAGAGCAGTGATGTTTTGGGGCTGTTGCTGGGCAACACGGACTTTCAACTCCAACGATTTTCTATGGGGTTGAGATCTGGAGACTGGCTAGGCCACTCCAGGACCTTGAAAGGCTTCCTACGAAGCCACTCCTTCGTTGCCCGGGCGGTGTGTTTGGGATCATTGTCATGCTGAAAGACCCAGCCACGTTTCATCTTCAATGCCCTTGCTGATAGGAGGTTTTCACTCAATCTCACGATACATGGCCCCATTCATTCTTTCCTTTACACGGATCAGTCGTCCTGGTCCCTTTGCAGAAAAACAGCCCCAAAGCATGTTTCCACCCCCATGCTTCACAGTAGGTATGGTGTTCTTTGGATGCAACTCAGCATTCTTTGTCCTCCAAACACGACGAGTTGAGTTTTTACCAAAAAGTTCTATTTTGGTTTCATCTGACCATATGACATTCTCCCAATCTTCTTCTGGATCATCCAAATGCTCTCTAGCAAACTTCAGACGGGCCTGGACATGTACTGGCTTAAGCAGGGGGACACATCTGGCACTGCAGGATTTGAGTCCCTGGCGACGTAGTGTGTTACTGATGGTAGGCTTTGTTACTTTGGTCCCAGCTCTCTGCAGGTCATTCACTAGGTCCCCCTGTGTGGTTCTGGGATTTTTGCTCACCATTCTTGTGATCATTTTGACCCCACGGGGTGAGATCTTGCGTGGAGCCCCAGATCGAGGGAGATTATCAGTGGTCTTGTATGTCTTCCATTTCCTAATAATTGCTCCCACAGTTGATTTCTTCAAACCAATTTGCTTACCTATTGCAGATTCAGTCTTCCCAGCCTGGTGCAGGTCTACAATTTTGTTTCTGGTGTCCTTTGACAGCTCTTTGGTCTTGGCCATAGTGGAGTTTGGAGTGTGACTGTTTGAGGTTGTGAACAGGTGTCTTTTATACTGATAACAAGTTCAAACAGGTGCCGTTAATACAGGTAACGAGTGGAGGACAGAGGAGCCTCTTGAAGAAGAAGTTACAGGTCTGTGAGAGCCAGAAATCTTGCTTGTTTGTAGGTGACCAAATACTTATTTTCCACCATAATTTGCAAATAAGTTCATAAAAAATCATACAATGTGATTTTCTGGATTTTTCCCCCCTCATTTTGTCTGTCATAGTTGAAGTGTACCTATGATGAAAATTACAGGCCTCATCTTTTTAAGTGGGAGAACTTGCACAATTGGTGGCTGACTAAATACTTTTTTGCCCTACTGTAGTTGAGTGTCCATTTTATTGGAAGAATATATATATATTTTTTTTTATGAATTGTTTTCGGCTATAAAAGCCCATGCATATGACAGAGCGAGGAAAAAGGGAAACAATATTTTCTGACTAGACATTTTGCACTGTCTTGGTGAAATTCACCGCTCTGTCTAGCCTACATTCCTCTCTTGTGTTCTGCTCTATTGAAACAGATTGAGTAATCTGCCTATTCCTATTTGGTACAATGTCACTCGGGCGCCAGCCGACTCCGTTCTTAGGCCTTCTGTGCGGCGCCAGTCAAGTTCAAATAGGGTAAACCATTGTCTGTCATATCACGATGTCGTCACCATCGTCGATGGCTGTCAATCATCATCGCTAGACGATACTATCGTAATATTGCACAATCCTGATTCAGTGTGCTCCTACGTCAAGAGACATTTGTACCAGCTAGAGAGTAGTTAGTCATAGAATTTAATTTCTCCATTGTTTACATTTTGTTTGGTCACGCACTTAGTGGGGCTGATCTGATGGCTCTAAAACAGGGGTGATGTTAGGGATCATGTTATGGTTTTAGATAAATGCCCATATTTCCAAGCTTTCCTCACTCATCTTTATTTTTTCCCCCTTCTATTTCCAGTCCTCAAAGCTGCTGTCACTCAAGCGTCGTTACAGTCGTTGCTTCATAAGATCCTCACAGCTGGCCCGTCAGCCTTCAACATCACTACTCTGCTCTCCCAAGCAGCCCAGCTCTCCAACCAAGGTAGGCCTTCAGTCACCCTGTTGTTTTATCTGGCTTCCTTGTTTGTTTTTAGATCCACAATGGCAACCTTCCTATTCCAACTTGCCACTGTTGATTTTTAAAGTATCTAAACCAGATAGATGTCTAATCATTCTCCACCCTTTGTTACCCCCAACAGCCCAGCAGTCGAACCAGTCCCCCATGTCGTTGACGTCAGACGCCTCCTCTCCCCGCTCCTACGTGTCTCCCAGGATCAGCACGCCGCAGAACAATGCTGGTCACCACAAAGCCCTGCTCAGCACGCCCCCTGTAGCCTCACAGACCAAGGTACTGCCTACTACTACCACTCTGGTAGGCCATGTCTATTTGGCTGTTTTTAGACATGCAGCCCAATTCTAATATTTTTTTCACTAATTGTTCTTTTGACTAATCGTATCAGCTCAGAAAAGATCTGATGTGATTGGTCAAAAGACCAAGTAGTGGAAAAAAATATCAGAATTGTGTTGCCTGTCTAAATGCAGCCTTGCCAGTCTAATGTAGAGTCATATACTAACTACTGCCTGCCTAGCAGCCTACTTCCTGCCTAGGACCTCTGTGTCTAAAGTAGGCAAAGCCATGTCTACCTCACTCTGCCTGCAGAGCAACTCTGTTCAATCCATCTGTCGCATTACAAGTATTGGCTGTCTTGTTCTGAATGTAATGTAAATGAGTGAAGGGGATGGTAGTATTTGTGTTGGCTTTATAACCTAGCTGGTCTGGGCCTATGAGTTTTCTGTTGGTGTTTCACAGCATCACACACTGGCCTAAGTCATACCCAGGTTCAGTGTTTAAGTGATGTAGTGTTGTCACAATACCAGAATTTGGACTTCCATACCAGGTTTAGTATTACGATACTCAATACCAAAACAATACCATGGCAAAAAAAGATATATTAGCCAAGGTCAGAGAATGGCAATTGATCTAGACAGAAACTCTGCTACTGATCTGTACAATCATTGGGGATAGTTGGAGTTATATCATTATATTTGAACATTTTGATGTCCATTTTCTGAGACAGCCATGTCAAATCAAATTTTGGCACGTGCCAAATACAACAGATGTGGACCTTAACATGAAATGCTTATTTACAAGCGCTTAACCAACTATGCAGTTTGATAAAAAAAAATATATATACAGTTGAAGTCGTAAGTTTACATACACTTAGGTTGGCGTCATTAAACCTTGTTTTTGAACCACTCCACAAATTTCTTGTTAACAAACTATGGTTTTGGCAAGTCGGTTAGTACATCTACTTTGTGCATGGCACAGGTAATTGTTCCAACAATTGCTTACAGACAGGTTATTTCACTTATAATTCCAGTATCACAATGCCAGTGGGTCTGTTTACATATACGAAGTTGACTGTGCTTGGAAAATTCTCAAATTATGTCATGGCTTTAGAAGCTTCTGATAGGCTAAGTGACAGCATTTGAGTGAATTGGCAGTGTACCTGTGGATGTATTTCAAGGTCTACCTTCAAACAGTGCCTCTTTGCTTGACATCATGGGAAAAGAAATCAGCCAAGACCTCAGAAAAAAGGATGAACCAGACCTCCACAAGTCTGATTCATCCTTGGACCGCAATTTCCAAACGCCTGAAGGTACCACGCTCATCTGTACAAACAATAGTGTGCAAGTATAAACACCATGGGACCACACAGTCGTCATAACGCTCAGGAAGGAGATTCGTTCTGTCTCCTGGAGGTGAAAGTACGTTGGTGTGAAAAGTGCAAATCAATCCCAGAACAACAACAAAGGACCTTGTGAAGATGCTGGAGGAAACAGGTACAAAAGTATCTATATCCACAGTAAAACGAGTCCAATATCGACATAACCTGAGAGGCCGCTCAGCAAGGAAGAAGCCACTGCTCCAAAACCGCCAATAAAAAAAGCCAGACTACGGTTTGCAACTGCACATGGGGACAAAGAAAGTACTTTTTGGAGAAATTTCCTTTGGTCTGAAACAAAAATAGAACCGTTTGACCATAATGACCATTGTTGTGTTTGGAGGAAAAAGGGGGAGGCTTGCAAGGTGAAGAACACCATCCAAACCGTGAAGCGCGGGGGTGGCAGCATCATGTTGTGGGGGTGCTTTGCTGCAGGAGGGACTGGTGCACTTCACAAAATAGATGGCATCATGAGGTAGGAGAATTGTGGATATATTGACGCAGCATCTCAAGACATCAGTCAGGAAGTTAACTTCTTTCGGATCAGTGGGACACTAGCGAAAGGAAACCATGCGTTTATCCGAGGATAGCGCCCCGCATGCCAACACATGAAAAACATACACTGCTCAAAAAAATAAAGGGAACACTTAAACAACACAATGTAACTCCAAGTCTATCACACTTCTGTGAAATCAAACTGTCCACTTAGGAAGAAACACTGATTGACAATACATTTCACATGCTGTTGTGCAAATGGTATAGACAAAAGGTGGAAATTATAGGCAATTAGCAAGACACCCCCAATAAAGGAGTGGTTCTGCAGGTGGTGACCACAGACCACTTCTCAGTTCCTATGTTTCCTGCTGATGTTTTGGTCACTTTTGAATGCTGGCGGTGCTTTCACTCTAATGGTAGCATGAGACGGAGTCTACAACCCACACAAGTGGCTCAGGTAGTGCAGCTCATCCAGGATGGCACATCAATGCGAGCTGTGGCAAGAAGGTTTGCTGTGTCTGTCAGCGTAGTGTCCAGAGCATGGAGGCGCTACCAGGAGACAGGCCAGTACATCAGGAGACGTGGAGGAGGCCGTAGGAGGGCAACAACCCAGCAGCAGGACCGCTACCTCTGCCTTACCACAGACATGATTCAAACAGTTTTAGAAACTTCAGTGTTTTCTATCCAAATCTACTAATAATATGCATATCTTAGTTTCTGGACCTGAGTAGCAGGCGGTTACATTGGACACGCTTTTCATCCCGACGTGGAAATACTGCCACCTATCCCAGAGAAGCTAACTTCTCGTTAGCGTCCCACCTAACCATCAGCCAGTGAAATTGCATGGCGCCAAATTCAAAACAGAAATCTCATAATTAATATTCCTCAAACATACAAGTATTATACACCATTTTACAGATAAACTTCTCGTTAATCCAGCCACAGTGTCTGATTTCAAAAAGGCTTTACGGCGAAAGCACACCTTGCGGTTATGTTAGGTCAGCGCCAAGTCACAGAAAAACATACAGCCATTTTCCAAAGAAGGAGAGGTGTCACACAACTCAGAAATAGCGTTATAAATATTCACTTACCTTTGATCTTCATCGGAATGCACTCCCAGGAATCCCAGTTCCACAATAAATGTTTGTTTTGTTCGATAAAGTCTGTCCAAATACCTCCTTTTAGTTCGAGCGTTTAGCCCAGTAATCCAAATGCACAGTACGCGAGCAGTTATTTCAGACAAAGTCAAAAAAGTTATTACAGTTCGTCGAAACATGTCAAACGATGTATAGAATCAATCTTTAGGATGTTTTTATCATAAATCTTTTTTTTTTAATCGTCCCGGACAATTCCTTTGTCTTTAGAAATGAAAAGGAACAGAGCTCGCTCTCACGGCCGAGTGCCTGACTTAGCTCATGGTATTCTGCCAGACCTCTTAGTCAAACAGCTCTTACTCTCTCCCCCTTCACAGTAGAAGCCTGAAACAAGGTTCTAAACCCTTGACATCTAGTGGAAGCCATAGGAAGTGCAATGTGACCCCATAGACACTGTGTATTGGATAGGCAAAGACTTGAAAACCTACAAACCTCAGATTTCCCACTTCCTGGTTGAATTTTTTCCCTGGTTTTTGCCTGCCATATGAGTGCTGTTATACTCACAGACATCATTCAAACAGTTTTTGAAATTTCAGAGTGTTTTCTATCCAAATATTTTGGGCCTGAGTAGCAGGCAGTTTACTCTGGGCACCATATTCATCCAAGCTACTCAATACTGCTCCCGTTCCCAAAGAAGTTAAGAGGCTAATGGTCTTGCTCACATCTGCTACGGAGAGCGTGATCACACTGGCGTCTGGGAACAGCTTGTGCTCACATTCATGTTTCAGTGTTGCTTGCCTCGAAGTAAGCATAGAAGGCATTTAGCCCGTCTGGTCGGCTTGCGTCACTGGGCAGCTTGTGGCTGAGTTTCCCTTTTGTAGTCCATAATAATTTGCGAGCCCTGCCACATCCAACGAGCGTCAGAGCCGGTGTAGTAGGATTCCTTCTTAGTCCTGTTTTAAACGCTTTGCCTGTTTGATGGTTCGTCTGAGGTCATAGTGGGATTTCTTATAAGCTTCCGGGTTAGAGTCCCTCTCCTTAAAAGTGACAGCTCAGGGCTTTGTCTCGGTGTGGATGTTGCCTATAATCCTAGGCTTCTGGTTGGGATATGTACGTATGGTCGCTGTGGGGAACGACGTCATCGACGCACTTATTGATGAAGCCAGTGACTGAGATGGAATACTCCTCATTGCCGTTGGATGAATCCTGGAACATATTCCAGTCTTTGCTAGCAAAACAGTCCTGTATCCTTGTCATCTGACAACTTTTGTATATATTGATATAACTATTATATCGAAGTAAACCTGGCGTCACGTGATGACATGTTGTGTGGTCCTCCCACTACAACTCGAAAGCATTTCATTTATTAGTCTGCTGATGAAATAGTGCCTTCAGAAAGTATTCATACCTCTTTATTTATTCCTTGTTACAGCCTGAATTCAAAATTTTCACCCATCTACACAATACCCCATAATGAGAAAGTGTAAATATGTTTATAGAAATGTTTGCAAATTTATTGACAATAAAATAGACATCTCATTTACATAAATATTCACACGCCTGAGTCTGTACATTAGAATGACCTTTGGCAGGAATTACAGCTGTGAGTCTTTCTGGGCAAGGCTCTAAGAGCTTTCCACACTAAATTCTTCAAGCTCTCAAATGAGTTATTGATCAAGATGAATTCATATCCCAGTGACTGGTAGAAAGCAGACTGAACCAGGTTTTCTTTCAGGATTTTGTCTGCTTAGCTCAATTTTGCTTTTTTATCCTGAAAATCTCCCCAGTCCTTAATGATTACAAGCATACCCATAACATAATGCAGCCACCTCTATGCTTGAGGCAAATGTTTGGGGCAAATCCATTACTACACTTTATATTCTGGACAAAAAGTAAATTACTTTGCCATATTTTTTGCAGTATTGCTTTAGTGCCTTGTTGCAAACAGGCTGTTTTGGAATGTTTTTTAATTCTGTACAGGCTTCTTACATTTCACTGTCAATTAGGTTATTATTGTGGAGTAACTACAACGTTGTTGATCCATCCTTTGTTTTTTCCTATCACAGCCATTAAACTCGAACTGTTTTAAAGTCACCATTGGCATCATGGTGAATTCCCTAAGCGGTTTCCTTCCTCTCCGTCAACTGAGCTAGGAAGAACGCCTGTATATTTGTAGTGGCTGGGTGTATTAATACACTGTCCAACACTGTCCAAAGTGTAATAACTTCGCCATGCTCAAAGGGATATTCACCGTCTGTTTTATTTTACCCATCTACCAATAGCTGCCCGTCTTTGCGAGTCATTGGAAAACCTCCCTGGTCTTTGTTGTTGAATCTGTTTGAAATTCACTTCTCGACTGAGCGACCTAACAGATGTGTGGGGTACGGAGATGAGATAGTCATTCTAGTCATGTAAAACGCTATTATTACACACAGTCATGCAACTTATGAGACTTGCACATTTTTACTCCTGAACTAGCAGGCTTCCCATGACAAAGGGGTTGAATACTTACTGACTCATGACATTTCAGCTTTAATTTTTTTTTTACTAATTTGTAAAAACATAATTCCACTTCGACATTATGGGGTTTTGTATGTTGGCCAGTTTAATCAATTTTAAATTCGGGCTGTAACATAACAAAATGTGGTAAAAGTCAAGGCGTGTGAATACTTTCTGACCTTCACAGTGTGACGAAAATGCACGGTGATGAGCTTGATGGGTCTTTTGTATGATATTTTATTATGAGGATTTTAGAATATTTGCATAAATCTGTCGCTAATTGGATGGAAACTATAGCTACTGTCATTTTTATCCTATAACATCCCTGTGTCCTATAACATCCCTGTAACATCCTTGTGTTTGTGTCAAGAGTCAATCAACAGCAAGTAAATTTCCGTAAAATGATGGTATGTGCCAGTCTAATCTGGGATTTAAACCTTCCTGTCTTTGTGTGGTTGTGGTGAACCTCAAGGGTTCTGGTGTGTTTCCTCTCTAACCCTTCTCCACTCTCTGTCTGGTCCAGGTGAGCAACACGCCGGTTGTGAAGCAGCAAGGATCAGCCCCTCAGCCCTCCCCCCAGCAGCCCCATCCCAACGACAAACAGCACGGACACGACATCGCAGCCTCCCCAAGGACGCTCCAGCGTCAAGGGTGAGCTTTTCATTTACATTTTTAGTAATTTAGCAGACACTATTCATTTATGGGCTGGAGCACTGTACAGTACATTTGGAAAGTATTCCCTTTTTTCCACATTTTGTTAAGTTACAGCCTTATTCTAAAATGGATTAAATTATTTTTTCCCTTCAATCTACACACAATACTCCATAATGACAAAGCAAAAACAGGTTTTTAGACATTTTTCCAAATGTATTAAAAATAAAACGGATACCTTATTTACATAAATGTTCAGACCCTTTGCTATGAGACTCGAAATTGATCTCCGGTGCATCCTGTTTCCATTGATCATCCTTGAAGTTTCTACGACTTGATTGGAGTCCATGTGGTAAATTCAATTGATTGGACATGATTTGTAAAGGCACACACCTGTCTATACAGTTGAAGTCGGAAGTTTACATACAACTTAGCCAAAGACATTTAAACTCTTCTATACTTTTTCACAATTCCTGACATTTAATCCATGTAAAATGTTCTTGTCTTAGGTTGGTTAGGATCACCACTTTTATTTTAAGAATGTGAAATGTCAGAATAATAGTAGAGAATAATTTATTTCAGCTTTTATTTCTTTCATCATGGGTCAGAAGTTTACATACACTCAATTAGTATTTGGTAGCATTGCCTTTTTAAATTGTTTAACCTCTCTAGGGTACGTGAGACGGTAGCGTCCCACCTCTTCAACAGCCAGTGAAACTGCAGGGCGTCAAATTCAAATACAGAAATACTCATTATAAAAATTCAGAAAACAAAACATATTTTACATAGGTTTAAAGATGAACTTCTTGTGAATCCAACCACTGTCAGATTTAAAAAATGCTTTACGGCGAAAGCATACCTTATGATTATTTGAGAACATAGCCCAGCAGACAAATCATTACAAACAGTAACCAGCCAAGTAGAAGAGTTACACAAGTCAGAAATAGAGATAATCCCTTTGATGATTTTCATATGGTTGCACTCAGCAGACATTCATTTACTCAATAAATGTTCCTTTTGTTCGATAAAGTCTCTTTATATCCAAAAACCTAAGTTTTGTTTGCCTTTTCTTCAGTAATCCACAGGCTCAAACGCAGTCAAAACAGGCAGACAAAAAATCCAAATTGTATCTGTAAAGTTCATAGAAACATGTCAAACGATTTACATTTAAGTCATTTAGCAGACGCTCTTATCCAGAGCGACTTACAAATTGGATAGCATTGAAATTTTCACAGCTTTTTCACTTTCTTACATATTTCAGTGTAGTTACATCATATTTCAATACTAGTTACATACAGTATATATATATTTTTATACCTTTATTTAACTCGGCAAGTCAGTTAAGAACAAATTCTTATTTTTCAATGACAGCCTAGGAACAGTGGGTTAACTGCCTTGTTTAGGGGCAGAACGACAGATTTGTACCTTGTCAGCTCGAGGATTTGATCTTGCAACCTTCCGGTTACTAGTCCAACACTCTAACCACTAGGCCACCCTGCCGCCCCGATTGTTTTTAGCCTAAATAATCGATAATATTTCAACCAGACAAGAACGTCGTCAATATAAAAGGTAAACAAGAAAGGCACTCTCGGTTGTGCGAATGAAAAAGCTCTAACACGGCAGGGTCCACTCATTCAGACTGCTCTTACTCCCTATTTTTTCAGAATACAAGCCTGAAACAATTTCTAAAAACTGTTGACATCTAGTGGAAGGCATAGAAACTGCAATTTGAGTCCTAAGTCAATGGATACTGTAATGGCATTGAATAGAAAACTACAAAACCAAAAAAGAAACTACTTCCTGGTTGGATTATTCATAGGTTTTCGCCTGCCAGATCAGTTCTGTTATACTCACAGACAATATTTTAACAGTTTTGGAAACTTTAGAGGGTTTTCTATCCAAATCTACCAGGTATATGCATATCATATCTTCTGGGCCCGAGTAGCAGGCAGTTTAATTTGGGCATGCTTTTCATCTAAAATTTCAAATGCTGCCCCCTAACCTAGTGAAGTTAACTTATGTCAAACGTTTCGGGTGTCTTCCACAAGATTCCCACAATAAGTTGGGTGAATTTTGGCCCATTCCTCCTGACAGAGCCGGTGTAACGGAGTCAGGTTTGTAGGCCTCCTTGCTCGCACACTTTTTCAGTTCTGCCCACAAATTGTCTATGGGATTGAGGTCAGGGTTTGGGATGGCCACTCCAATACTAATACATTGACTTTGTTGTCCAGAGTCAATCAACAGCAAGTGAATTTCAGTAAAATTATGATCTGTGCCAGTCTAATCTGGGATTTTAACCTTCCTCTCTGTGTGGTTGTGGTGAACCTCAAGGGTTCTGGTGTGTTTCCTCTCTAACCCTTCTTCGCTCTCTGTCTGTGGTCCAGACCATTTTGCCACAACTTTGGAAGTATGCTGGGGGTCATTGTCCATTTGCGACCAAGCTTTAACTTCCTGGCTGATGTCTTGAGATGTTGCTTCAATATATCCACATAATTGTATTCCTCATGATGTCATCTATTTTGTGAAGTGCACCAGTCCCTCCTGCAGAAAAGCATCCCCACAACATGATGCTGCCACCCCCGTATTCCCAGCTGGGATGGTGTTCTTCAGCTTGTAAGCATCCCTTTTTCCTCCAAACATAATGGTCATTATGGTCATTGTGACCAAACAGTTCTATTTTTGTTTCATCAGACCAGAGGACATTTCACCAAAAATTACAATCTTTGTCCCCATGTGCAGTTGCAAATCGTAGTCTGGCTTTTTTATGGAGATTTTGGAGCAGTGACTTCTTCCTTGCTGAGCGGCCTTTCAGGTTATGTCGACATAGGACTCGTTTTACTGTGGATATAGATACTTTTGTACCTGTTTCCTCCAGCATCTTCACAAGGTCCTTTGCTGTTGTTCTGGGATTGATTTGCGCCCTTTCGCACCAACGTACGTTCATCTCTAGGAGACAGAACACGTCTCCTTCCTGAGCGGTATGGTGGCTGCGTGGTCCCATGGTGTTTATACTTGCTTACTATTGTTTGTACCGATGAACGTGGTACCTTCAGGCGTTTGGAAATTGCTCCTAAGGATGAACCAGACTTGTGGAGGTCTACAACTTTTTTTCTGAGGTCTTGGATTATTTATTTTGCTTTTCCCATGATGTCAAGCACTGTTTGAAGGTATGCCTTGAAATACATCCACAGGTACACCTCCAATTGACTCAAATGATGTCAGTTAGCCTATCAGAAGCTTCCAAAGCCATGACATAATTTTCGGGAATTTCCCAAGCTGTTTAAAGGCACAGTCAACTATGTATGTAAACTTCTGACCCACTGGAATTGTGATACAGTGAATTGTAAGTGAAATCTGTCGGTAAACAATTGTTGAAAAAATGACTTGCCATGCACAAAATAGATGTCCTAACTTACTACTTGCCAAAACTAGTTTGTTAACAAGACATGTGTGGAGTGGTTGAAAAACAAGTTTTAATGACTCCAACCTAAGTGTATGTAAACTTCCAACTTCAACTGTATGTGGTCCCCACAGTTGGCGGCGCATGTCAGAGCAGAAACTAAGCCTTGAGGTCGAAGGAATTGTCCATAGAGCTCAGACAGGATTGTGTTGAGGCACATATCTGGGGTAGGGTTCCAAACAATTTTATCAGCATTGAAGATCCCCAAGAACACAATGGCCTCCATTATTTTTAACCACTCAGACTCTTCCTAGAGCTGGCCGCCCGGCCATGCTGATCTATTGCAGGAGAAGGATCTTGATCAAGGAGGTAACCACGGTCCTGATGGTCCCTCTGACAGCTGCAGAGTTCTGTGGAGATAGGAGAACCTTCCAGAAAGACAACCATCTCTGCAGAACTCAAATCAGGCCTTTATGGTAGTGCTCAGATGGAATCCACTCCTCAGTAAACGGCACCTGACGACTCTGACCTTGAGAAACAAGATTCTCTGGTCTGATGAAACCAAGATTGAACTCTTTGGCCTGAATGACCTCAAGCCTCACGTCTGGAGGAAACCTGGCCCTACTGTGAAGGATGGTTGTGGCATCATCATGCTGTGTGGATGTTTTTCAGCTGCAGGGACTGGAAGACTAGTCAGGATCGAGGGAAAGCTGAACGGAGCAAAGAACAGAGATCCTTGATGAAAACCAGAGTGCTCAGGACCTCAGACTAGAGCAAAGGTTCACCTTCCAAAAAGACAACAAACCTAAGCTCACAACCTAGACAACGCAGGAGTGGCATTGAATGTGTTCATTGTGTGTCATGTTAATTTGTGTTTCTAGTGTGAAAATCTATTTAAAAAAAAATCGTAACAGAGCAGACGCTCTTATCTATAGAAGACAAAACAACCACTTATTGCTAGTAAGATTCTTCAAGCAACTCTGGTCTGGCTGATGTGAAGCAAAAACAGAACATTGCCATCCATGATCCTGCCTTGTAGGAGACAGTTTAATTTGTCAATATGTCATTTTGTGGCACCACCTGCTGGCGGTTTATAGAACACGTTTTTCATAAGTCATTGCATTGTATCGCTACACACAAAGATAATGGATGCACCATTGTTTAACCAAAGAAATCAAGACGACATCAAGTTAAACACATCTGATATGTATTGGAACTGTTAAGTGGGTTTAACCAAATATCACGATTCACAAGCCACTGAGTGAATACAGTATTGCAAAAATAAGTATTACAATGTAGATTACCCCACCCTGACTGTAGTCAGACACTGGACTTCATGGATGTTTTGAGCTTAAAATAATATGCAGAATGTGTCAGTCTTGTCTGATGTGGAGCCTTTTCTCTGGTTGTATTTGGTCAGCAGAATCTCACATAATATGCACAATTGTTTAGTTATATTTGATTTCTAAGAACCTTAATTGTTGATATTATGCTGTGTTGGTCTGTTTTGTCTGATATATTGGTTTGACCCTCCTGTCTCCTCTTACAACAACAAAGTTGGTGATAGTGTCATTACGGCAGAATATCATTGACATATAATATGCATAATTGGTCTGACCCTCTCGTTGCGCCTCTGTCATTCCACAGCAGTCAGAGGAGTCCATCCCCAGGTCCCAACTACGTCCCCCCCAGCAGCAGCAGTGCCACCACCTCCACCCCCTCCAACTCCTCTTCCTCCACCCGACCAGCCTCCTGCTCCTTCACCCCCACCCTAGCAGCACACTTCAATGAGAATCTCATCAAGCATGTCCAGGGCTGGCCCGCCGACCACGCAGAGAAACAGGTAGGATACGCATCTAAGTAATTGTATGCATTGTTTGTTATTATTTCACCAGTAAAGAACATAGAGATTGTATAGATTTTTAGCAGTATTGGGTAACCATTTCATTATTTTTATGTGAACCTAGATTCATTATGCATTGATCAATGTCATTGCTGCTGTTTATTTTCTTTGATTATTTGAAACTTCCCCCCCCCCCCCCCAGGCTTCCAGACTACGTGAGGAGGCCCACACCATGGGAAGCATCTACATGTCTGAAAATTGCACGGAGCTCAAAAATCTCAGATCCTTAGTTCGAGTCAGTGAAATTCAAGCGACATTGCGCGAGCAGAGGTAAGAGTCCAGACCCTAATTGCCTGCGATATGCATGTTAACATCCATGTGTTCTATTATTACAAATATTTTAGCATGACAACTAATACATCTTTTTTTCTACTCTTGTCTAGGATATTATTTTTGAGACAACAAATTAAAGAACTTGAAAAGTTGAAGAATCAGAATTCCTTCATGGTCTGAGAACTTGAGTTGAAGAGTGGAGAGGATAGGGTGGAGAGACCCATTGCACATGGTTGTAAGAGAGCCGTTGGTTGGGAGAACTGTTCTTGTTCTGTGCCCAGTCTTAACACAAGCTGCAGTTGGATTGGCTTTGGACCGTTGGGCATGGAGAGTGCTGGGCTTGTGGGAGAGGGTCTGAGTGGTTGGTTGGTTGGGGAAGAGGGGAGAAAAAGGGTTGATACAAGACATGGAATGTGTCCCAAATGGCACCCTATTGCCTTTATAGTACACTATGTAGTGGATAGGGTGCCATTTGGGATGCACCCATGGTTGGTTTTGTATGTGCCCCGGAGATGTAGATTTCTTGTAGATGTTATTCATGTTGTAAATATGTTTTGTAGATTATTGAGACCATGGAAAGCCATGCTTATCAAAGCTTTTGACATCCAAACTAATCAACGTTATGCCGAGGAAGTAACGGCTTAATTTCATAGCCTCCTTCATATTAAACTCGTCTGTCAGTGGTTATGTCCCAAATGCCACAATATTTCCTCTATAGTGCACTACTTTTAACCAGAACCCTATGGGCCCTAGTCAAAAGTAGTGCACTATATAGGGAATATGATGGCATTTGGGACGGTACTGTCAGTCTGCAGACTTGAAGCTTTTGTTTTAGATGGGTGAACCATTGCCTTGAGCACATCTATGACCTGCATGGAAATGGTGGAGTATAGTGTTATACAGTCAATAATAACTGAAACATTAATAATACCTTAGTGTAAAACAAGCAAGCAAGGTAAAACAAACTCACTGGTTTTTCTCTTGAATAATAATAATGCTCAATGGATTCAAGTTATTTTCCCTATTATCCCCCTTTGGTTGAAGTATAATGGTTACACACACACAGGATGTGTCCCAAATGGCACACTATTTCCTATGTGTATTGAACTACTTTTGGTTAAAATGTGTGCAATATATAGGGAGTAGGGTGATATTTGGGAGACGGCCGCACACAGCTACCCATCCCCACCTTCCTCTTGCTGAAAGGTACATAATGTCTGGTCGCAATGGTTCAGATCTGTTTGTTCACAGCTCCCAGTGGCCCTGTCCTGCATTGCATTTCCTAAAACGAAAAACAAACAAACCAGTGCCTGGTGGTGTGATGGGGGTGGGGGGAAGAAGGTGCCACAATTGTGTGCTGCTTTGAGATCAAGGACCATTCCCACTGCTAGCACCCCGTAACTCCCACCCTGGTCATACACGCAGGAGCACAACCCCGTGGTCTAGCTCCTCCTATAATGTAGAGGAGCCGGGAAGAGTAAAAACCCTCCTGGGTTTTTTTCTCAAACTTTCCAGCAAGTTTTTGGGGGGGGGGGGGGTGTTACTTTTATTAAAAGCAAGGGCACCGTCTTGGTTCATCCGAGAGTTCATTCCTATGTACAGTTGATAAAGTAATAATGAAGTTTAAGAAGTAAAGGAAAAAGGCTTTATTAAAAAGTTGCAGTGCTACTAGTATATCAGAATATGTTATTAATAAATTATTGCTACAATTTTCTTTGCACACTGTTTCGAATGAGTGCTACTGGGAGCTATTAAAGCAGCTGATATGGCACCATATTCCTGATTTGGTACATTACCTTTGACCATGGCCCGTAATCAAAAAGACTAAAAAGGAGATGTCATAATTCTCAAGATTTTTCAGGAAGTGCAATGGGAGGCAAATGGAACTCAGTGAATTGACCTGAATGACACAATTAGAACTACTGGCTCCCATTTGTACTTCTTGCTCTGTCATTCCACAGCAGTCGCTTCTCCTTTTTAGTCTTCTTTCCCAAAGGGCCTGGTCAAAAGTGGTGCACTATATAGGGAACAGGGTACCATTTGGGATGTAGACATGGAGTTGCTGGTCACTAACACCACACACCAGGGTCAGAGGTTGAGCAGAGCAATGACATATGTGATATGTGCGTATTGTAATAAACATGCTAAACTCAAGTGAGCACTGGTTATTATTTTATTGGAGTTCTGTTAGTGTTTTGTTTATTACTATTAATGCTAGTGCCTTGTTGAAAGTCTTAAGTCACACAACCTCTGAAATGGAAATAAATATACCATGTTTTTTTTCTATTTGATCCAGTAACAAAAAGATATTCAACAAGCGTTTGTCATGCATCGATCTATAGGGTTGTTTTTGGCACTCCCATCCATACTTGCATCTTTGTATTCCCCCCCTGTTCACTCCGAGTCAGTACCGAAACTGTCTTTGTCCCAAATGGTGCCCAATGTATAACAATAGTGCTCTATATAGGGAATGGGGGTGCGATTTGAGAAGTAAACTGTCCTGAGCTGTGACTGCCGGATTTTTCTCCACCGTTCTAATCTTCTATTCAGTCTGATTTGAGATGCACCAACACATTCAGTAAAGCTGACCACATCATTGCTTTGTATATTGTTTTCCTCTGAAGTATATTGAAAAAATAAATAAAATATGCCTCTACAGAACCAAGTTCTCTGCTTTGACCTTGTCGGTTCAGTACTTTGTTTATTAATGTTATTTGTTCAAAACTAGCCTGAGTGCCAGTGTATGATGTCATGTTTACTCATTGTCATGTCCAACATGTTTGGTTTGACGATGACTCAATGGAGTAGACGAGCTCAAACAGATCTGGGACCAGGGTAGTTTGTTCCAATGTTCCCACAATGAACATGTTGAATGTTTCCAATATGTCAATGCGTTCAGTATGTCTAGGGTAACCAAAATAAGTTACCACAGAAGAATGACAGTTGTTGAACCCTTGCAACATTTAACCATTTGTTCTCGTCATTGTGACAGTTCAAGTTAGTCCTTTATGTTGACTGAATATACAGTGCATTCGGAAAGTATTCAGACCCCTTGACTTTTTCCACATTTTGTTACAAAGCCTTAACCTAAAATGGATTATAGTAATTTTTCCCTCATCAGTATACACAATACCAAAGCCAAATTGTATTAAAAATTTAAAAATGCCTTGTTTATATAAGTATTCAGACTAAGATACTTGAAATTGAGCTCCAGTGCATCCTGTTTCCATTGATCATCCTTGATGTTTCTACAACTTCATTGGAGTCCTCCTGTGGTAAATTTAATTGAGCTGACATGATATAGAAAGCACACACCTGTCTATATAAGGTCCCACAGTTGACATTGCATCTCAGAGCAAAAACCAAGCCATGAGGTTGAAGGAATTGTCTGTAGAGCTCAGAGACAGAACTGTGTCGAGGCACAGATCTGGGGACTAGTACCAAAATATTTCTGCAGCCTTGAAGGTCCCCAAGAACACAGTGGTCTCCATTCTTAAATGGAAGAAGTTTGGTCCCACCAAGACTCTTCCTAGAGCTGGCTGTCCGGCCAAACTGAGCAATCGGGGGAGAAGGGCCTTCCTTAGGGAGGTGACCAAGGTTCTGATGGTCACTGACAGAGCTGCAGAGAACCTTATAGAAGAACAACCATCTCTGCAGCACTCCACCAATCAGGCCTTTATGGCCAGATGGAAGCCATTCCTCAGTAAAAGGCACGTGACAGCCCGCTTGGAGTTTGCCAACAGGCACCTAAGGACTCTCAAACCATGAGAAACAAGAATCTCTTATCTGATGAAACCAAGATTGAAGTGTTTGGCCTGAACCTGGCACCATCCCTATTATGGTGAAGCAATTTAGTGGCAGCATCATACTGTGGGGATGGTTTTCAGTGGCAGGGACTGGGAGACTAGTCATGATCGAAGGAAAGATGAACGGAGCAAAGTACAGAGAGATCCTTGATGCAAACCTGCTCATGACCTCAGACTGGGTGAAGGTCCACTTTCCAACAGGACAACGACAGGAGAAACTCAGGAGATTGGAGAATTTCCCAGAATACAGGTGTGCTAAGAAGAACCCCAAGAAGAATCGAGACTGTGATTGCTGCTAATGGTGCTTCAACAAAGTACTGAGTGTAGGGTCTGAATACTTTTGTAAATGTGATATAAAAAATATTTTAAAAATAATACATTTGCAAAAATGTCTAAAAACCTGTTTATGCTTTGTCATTATGTGTGTATTGTGTGTAGATTGATGAGAAAAAAACAATTTAATCAATTTTAGAATAAGGCTATAATGTAACAAAATGTAGAAAAATCAAGGGTTCTGAATATTTTCTGAATGCACTGTAAGTGGACTGCTGCCGTTAGGTATCTGGCGATGCTTGCCAGTCCTCACTTTCGTCTTTCTCCCCTCATGTCTCCGAGTTGTCACTCTTTCCTCTACCCAATGATTCTTTATTTAAGATTCCTGTTTTCCTTCCCTTTTCCCAGTTGCTACTTTAGATGTATTTCTCCTATGCAGAACAGAGAAACCCCCATGAAAATCAGTAGGTCTACTAAGAAGGGCTCTGAATGCCATGGATGAATACATATGCAGACCCCAACAACATTGTTGACCGGAGGTAACAAGGTAGATTTGACATTGAACATAAGTACATAAATGAAATCAAACAAATGTCAAAAAGTGTTGAACCTTGAGTGAGTCTGGCTACTGCAGCGTCACAGATTCCACTCATCACTAGATGGCACTGTTGTCTTTCCAGTTGAATTGCACATACATACAGTGCATTTGGAAAGTATTCATGACAGAAATATCACATTTACATAAGTATTCAGACCCTTTTCTCAGTACTTTGTTGAAGCACCTTTGGCAGTGAATACAGCCTTGAGTCTTTTTGGGTATGATGCTACAAGCTTGGCACATCTAATAATGACGCCGGAAGGGATGGCATTAAAAACTGTAATATACACTGCTCAAAAAGATAAAGGGAACACTTAAACAACACAATGTAATTCCAAGTCAATCACACTTCTGTGAAATCAAACTGTCCACTTAGGAAGCAACACTGATTAACAATAAATTTCACATGCTGTTGTGCAAATGGGATAGGCAAAAGGTGGAAATTATAGGCAATTAGCAAGACACCGCCAATAAAGGAGTGGTTCTGCAGGTGGTGACCACAGACCACTTCTCAGTTCCTATGCTTCCTGGCTGATGTTTTGGTCACTTTTGAATGCTGGCGGTGCTTTCACTCTAATGGTAGCATGAGACGGAGTCTACAACCCACACAAGTGGTTCAGGTAGTGCAGCTCATCCAGGATGGCACATCAATGCGAGCTGTGGCAAGAAGGTTTGCTGTGTCTGTCAGCGTAGTGTCCAGAGCATGGAGGCGCTACCAGGAGACAGGCCAGTACATCAGGAGACGTGGAGGAGGCCGTAGGAGGGCAACAACCCAGCAGCAGGACCGCTACCTCCGCCTTTGTGCAAGGAGGAGCAGGTGGAGCACTGCCAGAGCCCTGCAAAATGACCTCCAGCAGGCCACAAATGTTCATGTGTCTGCTCAAACAGTCAGAAACAGACTCCATGAGGGTGGTATTAGGGCCCGACGTCCACAGGTGGGGGTTGTGCTTACAGCCCAACACCGTGCAGGACGTTTGGAATTTGCCAGAGAACACCAAGATTGGCAAATTCGCCACTGGTGCCCTGTGTTCTTCACAGATAAAAGCAGGTTCACACTGAGCACGTGACAGACGTGACAGAGTCTGGAGACGCCGTGGAGAACGTTCTGCTGCCTGCAACATCCTCCAGCATGACCGATTTGGCGGTGGGTCAGTCATGGTGTGGGGTGGCATTTCTTTGGGGGCCGCACAGCCCTCCATGTGCTCGCCAGAGGTAGCCTGACTGCCATTAGGTACCGAGATGAGATCCTCAGACCCCTTGTGAGACCATATGCTGGTACGGTTGGCCCTGGGTTCCTCCTAATGCAAGACAATGCGAGACATCATGTGGCTGGAGTGTGTCAGCAGTTCCTGCAAGAGGAAGGCATTGATGCTATGGACTGGCCCACTCGTTCCCCAGACCTGAATCCAATTGAGCACATTTGGGACATCATGTCTCGCTCCATCCACCAACGCCACGTTGCACCACAGACTGTCCAGGAGTTGGCGGATGCTTTAGTCCAGGTCTGGGAGGAGACCATACGCCACCTCATCAGGAGCATGCCCAGGCGTTGTAGGGAGGTCATACAGGCATGTGGAGGCCACACACACTACTGAGCCTCATTTTGACTTGTTTTAAGGACATTACATCAAAGTTGGATCAGCCTGTAATGTGGTTTCCACTTTAATTTTGAGTGTGACTCCAAATCCAGACCTCCATGGGTTGATAAATTTGATTTCCATTGATCATTTTTGTGTGATTTTGTTGTCAGCATATTCAACTATGTAAATAAAAAAGTATTTAATAAGAATATTTCATTCATTCAGATCTAGGATGTGTTATTTTAGTGTTCCCTTTATTTTTTGGAGCAGGCTATTATGTTTCACTGAGTTGTGGCTGAACGACAACACAGATAATATAGAACTGGTTGGTTTTACTGTGCATCGGCAGGACAGAGAAGCTATGTCTGGTAAGGCGGGGGGGGTGTCTATTTGTCAATAACAGCTGGTGCGCGATGTCTAATATTAAAGAAGTCTCGAGGTATTGCTCGCCTGAGGTAGAGTACCTCATGATAAGCTGTAGACCACGCTATCTACCAGGAGTGTTCTCATCTATTGTAGAAAAGGCCCATGGAGTTGGTGGAATAATCCTTTAATTCATGGCCACTTACTCAGCTGGGCCAGGGGCGCTTTAATTAGGTCAGGTGGAAATGACCGACAGATCTCATCCCCATAAAAGGAGGAAATCGCCATCGCCCGATCTCACTGCTTTCTCTCCCTTAACTCCGTCTATTCCAGAAGTTCTGTGCATTCATGAATCCACCCAAGTCCACCGACTCTTACCTTTCATCTGAACTATCTGTTGTGATCGGGAGAGTGGACCATCAGTTATTGTTTATAGTTATTACCGCGGAGCGCGGCTTGGAGCGCACGCTTCAAACATATTGTGTAATGTGAATGGTCAATGATCACGGCCCTACGGATCATCAAAGGCCAATTATGCAATTGATATGGTTAATATGTAATGAAATCAATTACATGTACACATGAAGACACTTGAAAGGGTGAACTGAGAAACGTCATTGTTTGCTGAACTGATCAATTCTGATATCAAACTAATGGGGATTATAGATTGAATAACCGATCACTGTTTGTATTATTCTTCTCCTGATTATGATAAATAGTTACGAGCATAAATGACTCAAGGATGATTCCCATTGACTTCTTAATGACCTGGATTGTTGAATTCCCTAATTATGTTAATCATGAATGATTGTTATGATTTGATCTTTGTGATTATGAATTTGATTGGATACCTGTTATTCTGTTTCCTTTGTTATGCAACACAGACTACTCAGTAAATATACCACTTTATGGTTAAAGGAATTCCTGCCTCAGTCTCATCCATTCCTCTGTCACCTGACACGTGACCACCTGTTCACCTTCACTGTCAGTCATCCTACCTGTCCAGCTACCCACACAGATTCCACTAATCTTTCATCTATATCATTCGTGGCCGTCTATTTACCACCAAAAACCGATGCTGGCACTAAGACCGCACTCAACGAGCTGTGTAATGCCATAAGCAAACAAGAAAATGCTCATCCAGAAGCAGCGCTCCTAGTGGCCGAGGACTTTAATGCAGGAAAACTTAAATCTGTTTTACCTCATTTCTACCAGCATGTTACATGTGCAACCAAAGGGGAAAAAAACTCTAGACCACCTTTACTCCACACACAGAGACACATACAAAGCTCTCCCTCGCCCTCCATTTGGCAAATCTGACCATAAATCTACCCTCTTGATGCCTGCTTACAAGCAAAAACTAAAGCAGGAAGTACCAGTGACTCGCTCAATAAGTAAGTGGTCAGATGACGTGGATGCTACGCTACAGGACTCTTTTGCTAGCACAGACTGGAATATGTTCAGGAATTCCTCCAATGGCATTGAGGAGGTTACCACCTCAGTCACCGGCTTCATCAATAAATGCATCGACGCCGTCATCCCCACAGTGACCGTACGTACATATCCCAACCAGAAGCCATGGATTACACTCAACATCCGCATCGAGCTAAAGGCTAGAGTTGCCACTTTCAAGGAGCGGGACACTAATCCGGACGCTTATAAGAAATCCCACTATGACCTCAGACAAACCATCAAATAGGCAAAGCGTCAATACAGGATAATGATTGAATCCTACTACACCGGCTCTGACACTCGTCAGATGTGGCAGGGCTTGAAAACTATTACTTACTACAAAGGGAAACCCAGCCACAAGCTGTCCAGTGACGCAAGCCTACCAGAGGAGGCAAGCAACACTGAAGCATGAATGAGAGCACCAGCTGTTCCAGACAACTGTGTGATAACGCTCTCCGTAGCCAATGTTAGCAAGACTTTTAAACAGGTCAACATTCACAAATCCGTGGGGCGAGACGGATTACCAGGACGTGTACTCAAAGCATGCGCGGACCAACTGGCAAGTGTCTTCACTGACATTTTCAACCTCTCCCTGACTGAGTCTGTAATACATACATGTTTCAGGCAGATCACCATAGTCCTTGTGCCCAAGGAAGCGAAGGTAACCTGCATAAATGATTACCACCCCGTAGAATTCATGTCAGTAGCCATGAAGTGCTTTGAAAGGCTGGTCATGGCTCACATCAACGCCATCATCCCGGAAACCCTAGACCCACTCCAATTCGCATACTCCCCCAACAGATCCACAGACGACGCAATCTCTATCGCACTCCACGCTGCACTTTCCCACCTAGACAAAAGGAGCACCTATGTGAGAATGCTGTTCATTGACTACAGCTCAGCATTCAACACCATAGTGCCCACAAAGCTAATCACTAAACCAAGGACCCTGGGACTAAACACCTCCCTCTGCAGCTGGATAATGGACTTCGTGACGGGCCACCCCCAGGTGTTAAGGCAACAACTCATTTGCCACACTGATCCTCTACACTGGGGCCCCTCATGTGCGCGTGCTTAGTTCCCTCCTGTACTCCCTGTTCACCCACGACTGCATGGCCAAACACGACTCCAACACCATCATTAAGTTTGCTGATGACACAACAGCAGCAGGCCTGACAACAATGAGACAGCCTATAGCGAGCAGGTCAGAAACAGTGTGGTGCCAGGCAGTGTGGTGCCAGGACAACAACCTCTCCCTCAATGTGAGCAAGACAAAGGAGCTGATCGTGGACTACGGGAAAGGTGTGCCGAACAGGCCTCCATTAACATTGACGGGGCTGTAGTGGAGCGAGTCGAGAGTTTCAAGTTCCTTGGTGTCCACATCACCAACAAACTATCATGTTCCAAACACACCAAGACAGTCGTGGTGAGGGCACAACAACACCTTTTCCCCCTCAGGAGACTGACAAGATTAGGCATGGGTCCTCAGATCCTCAAAAGTACTACAGCTGCACCATCGAGAGCATCCTGACCGGTTCTATCACCACCTGGTATGGCAACTGCTCGGGATCTAACCGTAAGGCGCGACAGAGGGTAGTGGGTACGGCCCAGTACATCACTGGGACCAAGCTTCCTGCCAGGACCTATATACTAGGCGGTGTCAGAGGAAGGCCCAAAAATTGTCAACTCCAGTCACCTAAGTCATAGACTGTTCACTTTCTAGTGAACAGTCTATGACTTAAAGCTTCTACCCCCAAGCCATAAAACTGCCGAACAATAAACAGCCACTATGTTTAATATATTTATCTTCACTTTTGACGTTGAGACTAGCGTTTTGCGGGAACTATTTAATGAAGCTGCCAGTTGAGGACTAGACACTCTAATGTACTTGTCTTCTTGCTCAGTTGTGCACCGGGGCTTCCCACTCCTCTTTCTATTCTGGTTAGGGACAGTTTGTGCTGTTCTGTGAAGGGAGTAGTACACAGCGTTGTACAAGATTTTCAGTTTCTTGGCAATTTCCCGCACGGAATAGCCTTAATTTCTCAGAACAAGAATAGACTGACGAGTTTCAGAAGAAAGTCCTTTGTTTCTGGCCATTTTGAGCCTGTAACCGAACCCACAAGTGCTGATGCTCCAGACACTCAACTAGTCTATAGAAGGTCAGTTTTATTCGTTTTTTAATCAGCACTACATTTTTCAGCTGTGCTAACATAACTGCAAAATGGTTTTCTAATGATCAATTAGCCTTTTAAAATGATAAACTTGGATTAGCTAACACAACGTGCCATTGGAACACAGGAGTGATGGTTGCTGATAACGGGCCTCTGTACGCCTTTGTAGATATTCCATAAAAAATCTGCCGTTTCCAACTACAATAGTAATTTACAACATTAACAATGTCTACACTATATCTCTGATAAATTAATTCGATGTTATTTTAATGGACAGTTTTTTAAATTTTCTTTCAAAAACAAGGATATTTCTATGTGACCCCAAACTTTTGAACTGTAGTATATATATATAAATATATATATATAATGGTGTGTATAAACCATACGGACAGGATATTAATAGAAGGATATTAATAGAAAATAGAAAAGTCTCTCAGTCCCAGCTTTGATGCTCCTGTACTGTCTCCGCCTTGCAGATGGTTGCGGGGTGAACAGGCCCGCACACAAAAAACACACATTGTTTTGTTTTCTTAACCATTCTCTTTTGTGTAATCTATTCTACCCCATAATGTGGAAATGAATGACCATCATAGGCCAGATGCATAGCATAGTTTGTCTTTTCCATTCTCAATGTCCTCCCTTGCACCAACTGCTTGAAACTAAACAGCCTGTCATATTAAAATCAAATGTTATTTGTCACATGCGCCAAGTACAACAGGTGTAGTAGGCCTTACAGTGAAATGCTTATCTACAAGCACTTAACCGACAACGCAGTTTAAAGAAAAATACTTTAAAATAAAAGTAACAAATAGTTAAAGAGCAGCAGTAAAATAACAATAGCGAGGCTATATACAGGGGGTACCGGTATAGAGTCAATGTGCGGGGGCACCGGTTAGTCAAGGTAATTGAGATTATTCAGGTATTAAAATGACTGAACAGTGATTTGAGTTAATTGATTGGTTTGAGATCATTTGAGTTAAGCTGATTGCTTGATTAATTGATTGATTTATTCAACAGGAAATGTTTCATGCAAGAGAGAAAAAAAGTATGTAAACCTGTCTATCCGTGACTACCATCCACAGTTTGTAGGGGACAGTTCACTCTGAGCCAGTAGATGGCATTATTCAACCATACAACTGAGGTCAACCTAGTATCACAGATTATTGTGAAATAGATACAAATTGCTTATGGGAAATTTGTGTCAGGCACACAAAAAAGTGTATTTTTTATTGTGCAGTGCACGAGTTTGTATACAGTGCATTTCAATCACAGATAACGACAGTAGGTTACTTAAGACAGATATGGCCATATAATACAAATGTCTAGCAACCCAAAGGTTGTGTGTTTGAATCTCATCATGGATAACTTTAGCATTTTCTCTAATTAGCTACTTTGCAACTACTTACTACTTTTGAGATACTTTGCAACTACTTAGCATGCTAGCTAACCTTTCCCCTAACCTTAAAACCCTTTAACCTAACTCCTAAACCTAACCCTTTAACTACTTAGCTAGCATGTTAACTATCCCTAACCTTATCCCCTAACCCTGACCTTAACCCCTAGCCTAGCTAACGTTAGCCACAACACATTGGAATTAGTGTAATGTACACTAATGCATTATTAAGAAAGAAAATCACTTAATGCACACAAAATGCATTGTGATGAAAAAGTGGACTTTTTTGTGTGCCTGTCACGAGTTTCGAATAAGTAATTTGTGTCCATTTCACAATAAGATGTGATAGTGTGTTGCCTGAGATACAGACAAAAGGCCTACAATTCATGCAGGGAACATGCCATTCATTCTGGTTCATTCATAGAGCACCTCAAGGCCTTTTAGATATTATTACCATGTCTGATTATATATCGCACCCTCTATTTAATTTCGGAAGTTTATTAGAATTTCATCTATTCTCGAGGAAAGGGTTGCATAGGCTATTATGTTACAGTTCTTAGTGACAGTTACCTGAAACGGATATAAAAAGTTCATTTACCAGACGGAGAGCATAATTTTGGAGCACAGGAGTGTCATGTTTGTTATAAAGATTAGCAATATAAGTAGAGTGTGAAAACAGTTGCAAGGATAAGAGTAGGCCTATATCGGACATTTCTAAAATGGTGTAACTACTTGTCATTTCTAGAGGCAGATCAACAAGTTTAGGTTTAGCCTAGTTTGTTCAACAGATTTGGGTGGATGATGCAAAGCAGGTGTAGGTCTGGCGTCTCTCAGGAAAGCTTTACTCTTTGACATTGTGTCTATGACCGTCTGTTGGGCAAAAATGTGTCTCAATTCAATTCAAAGGGCTTTATTGGCATGGGTAACATATGTTTACATTGCCAAAGCAAGTTAAATAGATAAGCTAATAAACAAAAGTGAAATAAACAATCAGAAGTTTGGTGTCAACATTGCACTCAAAATAGTAGAAACATTTAAAATGTTAGGCCTATATTATGGCTATGGCTATGTAATAGCGAGAGACAGAGAGATGTCTCTCGCTATTCTTCGTAGGCTGTAGAATTTATTTTCCATTTATGCCCAGGCCTAGCATTTTCTTTGGTATGAATATTTTTTATATATGGCTTAGGCTACTAGTTGGCTTGACATTTTCACAGAATATGTGACTGGGCATTTAACTACCGTCATGAGAATGTTGCCATTGTTTCCTTTTCTGGAGATTCCGCCTGAAGATGTTAATTAGGGGATAGAGACAGACGAAAACTACTGCTGCATAGTTTACCACGAGAATGTTTGATGCTATTAGTATAAAAGCTTACCTAGCTAACATTCCATGTAGCCTATAATCCTGTTCGTTCATGGAATTCTGAAATAAACAAATTCTCAAGTTGAACACTTTAGCCTAAAATAGGTATTCAATATCTTAATATTCCTAACCCATGTAGGCCTATAGCCCACAAACCAGACATGGGATGGCTGGCTGCTGAGGCTGCTACATAGTAGGCAAACGACATTGGTGAATAACACTTTACCTTTTTCCTGAATAATGTAATTTATGATTGTTTGGTTGTAATTCTTTCTTGTCAATCAACCTTTAAAAATAAAAAAAACATTATTTGTTATTTTTTTAATCCAAACGTCAAACTGTCTTGGACTACAATTTCCAAAGTAATCAGAATCAACAGATAGGCTAGTGGCGGTTTGATTTGGGCTGGTTGGTTTTGATATCGATCGGAGACGAGTGCTGCTGTGTGTTTTGCATGGGATTGTTTCGAGAGTAATTGAGTGTCAGTGTCTGTCTATGTCGTCCTAGTGGCGCCAAGTGTCTTTTTGGATTGCTAATTTCTCTAACCGTCTATTAACCACCCATAACATCCATTTACACAGGTAGCAGCAATCTATACTGAACACAAATATAAACACATCATGCAACAATTTCAATGATTTTACTGAGTTACTGTTCATATAAGGAAATCAGTCAATTGAATAAAATCAATTAGGCTCTAATCTGTGTATTTCATGACTAGGCAGAGGCACAGCCATTGTTGGGCCTGGGAGGGCATAGGCCCACCCACTGGGGAGCCAGGCCAAGCCAATCAGAATATTTTTTTACCCACAAAATGGCTTTATTACAGACAGAAATACTCCTCAGTTTCATCATCTGTCTGGTCTCAGACGATCCCGCAGGTGAAGAAGTCGGATGTGGAGGTCCTGGGCTGGTGTGGTTACACGTTGTAAAGCCGGCTGGACGTACTGCCAAATGTTGGAGGTGGCTTATGGTAGAGAAATTAACATGAAATTATCTGACAACAGCTCTGGTGGAAATTCCTGCAGTCTACATGCCAATTGCACACTCCCTCAAAATCTGTTGCCTTTAATTGTCCACAGCACATGGTGCACCTGTGTAATGATCATGCTGTTTAATCAGCTTCTTGATATGCCACACCTGTCAGGTGGATGGATTATCTTGGTAAAGGAGAAATGCTCACTAACAGGGATGTAAACAAATTTGTGCACAACATTTGAGAGAAATAAGCTTCTTGTGCTCATGGAAATTTTCCAGGATGTTTTGTTTCAGCTCATGAACATGGGACCAACACTTTACATGTTGCGTAATAGATCTCTCTGGGCTGGCATAGGCTGGGGAACCTGCTCTTGGTGGCGTCAGCCTAACAAGGCAATTTGGATAGCCTAACTTATAAATAGACTAGACTATGTTTTCATTATTAGGCTATTCAGGTAGAATATAAACTAAGGCATGTATAGGCCTATTTTATGCTACTTTTTATTAAAACAATGTAGCCAACACTCACGGTTACATTGATTGACCCAAACTGTAACACTGTTACATTGCATTGACTAGTCAGTATAAGAGAGTGTATGGCACTTACAGTAGGAGGAATATTAAATTGTGTGAATGCAATGGAAATCAATGCAAATCTAAAGTTTATAAAGTATGCAAATTGGGCTAGGGATGACCCAATGAGCACTCAGGGGGCGGACTTAGGTTACGTATCGAAGTCTGGCTCAGATATTTCTTCAACTCAAGAGCCTCTACCCGAAGTCGACTAGTGAAGTGTTGATGCGAGAGTGAGCAACCGTTTATTCACATTTCGTTGGTTTCGGATTATAAGTGTTATGCTCAACTATCATCGCGGATGTGTGTGAAGTCGGAGTGGACAAGTAGTTACAAGATTTATCACTTTTTCTACTCATGGAATGTATTTTTTCCCCTTATTTTCAGCAGCTATAAACATTCAGTTTTTTCCTGCAGGGCTATCCAAGTAAGGTAAACAAGTCGGATTTTAGGGCTATTTCTCATGTAACCTAGTTTTCTCGATGCAGGGACAAGCCATTCGTTCTTTTTTGTTATTTTCTTACGTCTTCCAAAGGATTGTGATTGTGGCAACATTTGTTCGCAGTCCAACGCTAATTTCTGTAGCGTTCATGTAACCTTGTCTTCGAGCTCAGCCCTACGGGTTTTGCTACTGGGATAAGGGGACTAAAAAGTTACTTGTCATAAATGGATCGCCATTCCAGTTTCATTTGCATTTGGCTACAACTGGAACTGTGTGCCATGGCTGTTCTTCTTACTAAAGGTAAACCTTGATCCCTAAAAACGTGCTTTTATGTTATCTTTTTTGGATATAATATGTTTCTAAATGTCTCTCAATCAACAATAGGTTTTATAATTCTGCCAGATATTCCAACACGAGAGGTGTCTTAATTGTTATAACTAAGAAAACGCAGCTTTCTATACAGTAGGTGTTCTGTGTGTGTCCCATGAGTTCATATAGCAAGGCCTTTCCATTATGGTAAAATTGGCACAAACAGACTGAATGACTCAAATGGTTATCATAGTTCTCGCGTTTGTGCACACGCACTATTTGATATTATGTGATATTATGTAGCCTATAGGCTATAGCGGTTAATGTAAAGAAATAAACACAATCAACTCGAGTCTCCAAATAACTTAAAATCAAAGCGCAGTAGCTAGGCCTAGGCTACTATAGTGTACTGGTGATTGTCTGGTATATACAGCATTTGGCATTTATAAGACAGTAATGTGTTAGTGTATTAGAGCGCCATAATGCTTTTATAATGTGTTGTTTAGGGCCCAATGTAGTGCAGGTCCCTGTCAATGGTCAGCTCATGATGTTTTAATAAAATGACAGCATGTAACTGAGACTCTGAAAGTAGCCTACACACAAACAGCTTGTAACAACATACAAAGGCCCGTATTTACTTGGGTGCATTTCTGTGTTTTTATGTTTGTTGCTGTCTTGTAACAGTGTTAATAAAGATAAGGATTTCTATTGAAAAGTATAACAACTCGATACAAATAGCCTGTGCCATATTTAACAGTTTTAAAACCACAGCCTAAGAGTATCCTAAAACATCTGATTATAAGTGAAACGCTACTCATAACATTTGCAACGCTTTTTTTTCACTCTTTTTATTTCTATAAAGAAAAGGTGCAAAAAATAATAATGATAAGATTGTTTGGTGGAAGCTTTTGAGATGAGAAGCCAGGGGAACACCCATCCCATCCTGACCACACTAAAGCTTGCGTGCAAGCTGAAAAGGGAGTCTCCTGCACCACTCTCACTCCCCTTTACAAGTTTCCATTTGGGTTGATTTAAAAAAAAAAAATTGGCACACAAACCACCATAAGCTACACAGTTCCTGTTTCATAATACGGACTTAAAGGACCATTTTGCACGGAAAGCTCTTAAACTCGGCTTATTTGCTGTAGTTTAAACAGAGAAATACTTCTCAAAGTATTTCAGGGTTTACCTTGTCATTTACATGTATTTTGACAATGTTGCCAATGTCACTTCAGTCCTAATTTGGGAGTCTTAAAAAGACAAGTAGTCTGGTTTCTGGGTCTTGAAATAGCGAGGTGACATTATAATTTGATTTTAAAAGCAAAGTAGGTAGACTATAGGCAAGGCTATTGACCTTATTTTATTCTGGGATATTACAGCGCTGTGTGTGACTAACTCATATAGCCTACGTCCAGCTGACAAGTTTATAACATTTCACTTATTTTACTATGAAACACAAGATTTCTCCCCTGTCGGAATGGGTTTGATTTCCCAAACTGCTAACGTTACCCTGTTAGAAAACATAGGCATAGTCCGTGCATACATTTCAAATCTGTGAATTAAGACGTTATTATTACTAGATAATAATATGTAGAATGTGTGGTCTGACATGTTGGTGGTGGGTAGGCTATAGCCTAATATTTAGCCTACAAGACTTCATAAACAAAGACTTACATGCATTTATTTTTATTTTTAGGAGAAATACGGTGTTACTGTGATGCCCCCCACTGCGTGGCCACAGGCTACATGTGCAAATCTGAACTAAACGCTTGTTTCACCAAGGTGTTGGACCCTATGAACACCAACTCGCCTCTCACGCACGGCTGTCTAGATCCCATAGCAAACGCTGCCGACGTGTGCAGCGCTAAGAACACAGATGCCCTGAGTGGGGGCTTGTACACACTAGAATGTTGTCACGACGACATGTGTAACTACAGAGGACTACACGACCTGGCGCACACCAGAGAATCTACAGGTAAGGAAGGGGAGAGAATGGAAACGTTCAATTGCTCTACTGTGGCTCTGTAAACTGTACGGATACTGAAGTTATTCTATTATTTTCTATTCTACTCTTTTGATAAGGTTCATAATGTGTGACAGACAGAGCAACCAAAGTGACGATTTTGTAGTGTAGTCTACTGTTTACATCTGTCATAGTCCTATGTTGTAACTCTATCGACAACAGCGGTTCTTAAATGGCCTACTGTAAGGACATGCTGTCCATACACTTTTTTCTTTAACAATTCCGTCTTTAACAAAACTTCAGATTGACTTTTAATCGGCAGCAGCGGGGGGGGGGTGCCTTGTAGAATATCCCTTCTCAGACTGTATGTAGCGGTGCCTAAATACTAGCTTCATTGAGTTATGGAAAGGTGCATACAGCCTTACAGAGAGGAAGGGAGAGCTCTCAAGTAGGGATTTCTGTTATGACAGTCAAGGGAGTTTAGCTCGTTTAGTAGCTGAATAATTTTGGGGGTGGCTCTTATTTTAGAAAGACGACTCATTGCATTCAACTTCTGAAAGCAGAAGACAAGTTTCCATTGGACACCAATGTACATTGCACAATAAAATAATCGTATTTTCCCTCCACCTCCAGATCACGGCAGGTACCAGCCTGAGAGCAACAACCATAACCTGGTCACGCGGGTACAGGAGCTGGCCTCTGCCAAAGAGGTGTGGTTCAGGGCAGCAGTGATTGCGGTGCCTATCGCGGGAGGCCTCATCCTGGTTCTTCTCATCATGCTGGCGTTAAGGATGCTCCGCAGCGAGAACAAGCGGCTGCAGGACCAGAGGCAGCAGATGTTGTCACGGCTCCACTACAGCTTCCATGGCCACCACACTAAGAAGGGCCACGTGGCAAAGCTAGACTTGGAGTGTATGGTGCCTGTGACGGGCCACGAGAACTGCTGCCTCACCTGTGACAAGATGAGACAGGCAGACCTGGGAAATGACAAGATACTCTCACTGGTACACTGGGGGATGTACAGTGGGCACGGGAAGCTGGAGTTTGTATAACTTACTTTTCTAAGATCGTTTGACTTCACTTTATGTCCCACCACACCCTACCCCACCCGCCCCCCAAAAAACAGCCAAGACTGCCTCCTCCACTCGTTGGGGTTTCTCTTTTAACTTAAAAAATGAATCCCCATTTTTGTCCATTGTACTTATCTGTTTTCTTCAATGGAAGAAAAAGAGGACTGAATTGAGCGCAAGCCTTGTGGTTTTTGCTAAAGGAGCACTTTACTTGAAAATGAAAGGCAAACCAATAAGGAGCTGAGCGGGCAGGACTGAGCTGACGGACTGAAAGAGCTCTGTCAAGACTCTGTCTGCCTGTGCATCCTGGACTTTACACAGACCGCTGAAGGATTCCAAATCTGTCTTATTTGCACATTTGTAAAAACAAAAAAAACGTTGTTTTGCTTAAAAAAAAGCTAAATAGGAGAAGAATTTAACTGACACCAGGGTACAAAAAATTACTTTTTGAGGAGTATAGGTGACTGTAGGTGTGTACACTCCTCTGTATGTTTCTTGATCCAAGCTTATTGTAAAGATTTAAAATATATATATTTTTGTCTGAAAGAAAGACCCTGTTCTGTGTGTTCTTCCCTGCTATGTGTGTGTGAGAGAGCGAGAAAGAGAGATGAGAGCTGTGGCTCATGTCAGAGAGGGCTTTTTTCTAGCTGTTTCTTTCTGGGGTGTGTGTCAGTACAGTAGTATGTGAGAGGATGTGTGGCGAGAGAGGAACATGCTGCCTCGGTGATGTATGTTGGTCCAGGCAGAGTGTGTCTGTGTGTGTGTGTGTAGGGCTGACTTCATAGTGAGGCCATGTTTCACAGTAGTGCTCCACATGACTCAGTCATTCTTGAACTTCCTCCAAAGGTTAGGATCTCAGCTTCCAACAAATGTTGTTTATTTCATTGCACATGCTGGATTTCTCCTGGAAGTAGTGTGGATATTTATTTTATATTCAGTCTAAGGCCAGTATAAGCCCTCCCCATTCAGCTTCTCTGGATGTGTTTCAGCCGACACACTAACCCTCCTGTATCCAACCTCGTGTTGATGAAGAGGGCTTTTTCCCCTGCCAAGCAACTAGGCTAGCGATTATACCAAACTTACCACTCTTATTACACCACTTAGAAATAGATCTCAAGTATGATGGTGGGGTTTGTTTTATTAAGAGAGTTATTGATGAGCTATTAAGATAGTTAATATGGAACCTACAGAGTTATGGGTTTAATAATGTGAAGCCTGTATTTGTTATTGTTGTTGTGTTGAAAACCCCATCACTTCTTCTCCCAGTATGTGTTCCTCTCCCATCGATTTGGCCTTCTACTTTATTACATAGTAATACTTCCCTGATGATGTCTGAGAGGGGAGGGATGAACATGCAGGAGCACATAAACACACACAGTATGCACTCACCCAGACATGCAAGCTTACACACACACACACACTCACTCACTCAGGGAGACTAGTAGAGCCTCTTCATGCCACATACAGACCGGATGCACCGTCACACTGGCTCTTCAATAAAAGTATTCTCCAGGCCCATTAGGATAGGCTACCATTTTGCTGAGAGGCTGGCGGTCATGCTGTTTGTATTGACATGCACACGTAATGAGGTGGTCGACTGGCTTCCTTCAAAAGCCCAATTTGTTTTGAAGTGACTTCAAACTCCTCCCTTTCTAACTTGCCAGTGAATTTTTATTAATGTACAGTACCAGTCAAAAGTTGACACACCTATTCATTCAAAGGTTTTTCTTTATTTTCTACATTGTAGAATAATAGTGAAGACATAACAACTATGAAATAGCACATGTAGAATCATGTAGTAACCAAAAAAGTGTTAAACAAATCAAAATACATTTTAGATTCTTCAAGGTAGCCACCTTTTGCCTTGATGACAGCTTTGCACACTATTGGTATTCTCTCAACCAGCTTCACCTGGAATGCTTTTCCAACAGTCTGGTAGGAGTTCACACTTGTTGGCTGCTTTTCCTTCACTCTGGTCCAACTCATCCCATACCATCTCAATTGGGTTGAGGTCAGGTTGAGGTCCTTCTTGGTCAAATAGCCCTTACACAGCCTGGAGGTGTGTTGGGTCATTGTCCTGTTGAAAAACAAATGATAGTCCCACTAAGTGCAATCCAGATGGGATGGCTATGCTGGTTAAGTGTGCCTTGAATTCTAAATAAATCACTGACAGTGTCATCAGCAAAGCACCCGACACCATCACACCTCCTCCATGCTTCACGGTGGGAACTACACATGTGGAGATCATCTGTTCACCTGCACTGCGTCTCACAAAAACATGGCGGTTGGAATCAAAAATTTGGACTTTCCACCAGTCTAATGTCCATTGCTCGTGTTTCTTGGCCCAAGAAAGTATTTTCTTCTTATTGGTATCCTTTAGTAGTGGTTTCTTTGCAGCAATTTGACCATGAAGGCCTGATTCACACAGTCTCCTCTGAACAGTTGATGTTGAGATGTGTCTGTTCCTTGAACTCTGTGAAGCATTTATTTGGGCTGAAATGTCTGAGGCTGGTAACTAATTAACTTCTGCGGGAGCGGTAACTCTGGGTCTTCCTTTCCTGTGGCGGTCCTCATGAGAGCCAGTTTCATCATAGCGCTTGATGGTTTTTGCGACTGCGCTTGAAGAAAACTTAAAAGTTCTTGAAATGTTCCATATTGACTGACCTTCATGTCTTATTTGAGCTGTTCTTGCCATAATATGGACTTGGTCTTTTACCAAATAGGGCTATTTTCTGTATACCACCCCTACGTTGTCACAACACAACTGATTGGCTCAAACGCATTAAGAAGGAAATAAATTCCCCAAATTAACTTTTAACAAAGGCACACCTGTTGAATTGAAATGCGTTCCTGCATTCCACCTCATGAAGCTGGTTGAGATAATGCCAAGAGTGTGCACCGCTGTCATCAAGGCAAAGGGTGGCAAAGGATGTCCAAACCTTTGACTGGTGCTGTATATTCTGGTTGCGTTGGACCCTGGTTAAAAGTTGTGCACTTTATAGGGAAAAGGGTGCTATTTGGGGGGGCACTCTCTCTCGCGTAGACTTGTCAAGAATCATAGGCTCATCTACTCCAGTCTCATGTTTAACGACTAGCAGCTATGAGGGTGAGATATTCAGCTTTTATTGGTATGTGACATTTTTCAACCTCATAGCAGGGAAGGTTAACTACCGTGATTTAAATCAGAGGTGTTTTTATTTTTTTCTCCCCGCCTCACTGACGATCAACATTCATGCAGTCGGTGTGTGTGTATGTTAAGGGCTCTCATGGACTATGCTGTGGCCGAGTTAAACAATATACCGTATGAAGTGAAAACACACATAGAACCTGTTAACACCTGCACATGGTAGTGGATGCACACATACTGTTACACAGCTTTTTATAACCTTCTATATTATTCTTGTTTTTTCCTCTTCAGCAGACTCTATAGCAGGGATCATCAACTAGATTCAGCCGTGGGACGATTTTTTTTTCTTGAGCGAAAGATTATGGATCCCAAACTGAACCCTTCCCACCTATAAGATAACTGGTTCATTTACTCTGAGTGACAGACATTTTTTCTATGATCCTAAATCTGGCCATGAACCACCAGACAGATGCCAGTAGTCCTTCTACAGTAGAGGTTCTACTGGTAGCGGTCAGGGTGCCGGAACATAGTTACATATAATTTGTAGACTGCAAATTGACCACAAGAAGCCCAAACAGATATACTATTTGACTAAAACATAATCATTTAAATCCTTGCTTACATTTGTATACGATCACATACACTACATGCCCAAAGGTATGTGGACACCTGCTCGTCGAACATTCCAAAATCATGGGCAATAATATGGAGTTGATCCGACTTTCCTGCTATTAACAGCCTCCACTCTTTATTTTTTATTTTAAGTTAATCTTTATTTAATTAGGCAAGTCAGTTAAGAACAAATTCTTATTTACAATGGCGTCCTTCACCGGCCAAACCCGGACGATGCTGGGCCAATTGTGTGACCGCCCTATGGGACTCCCAATTACGGCCGGTTGTGATACAGCCTGGAATCTAACCAGGGTGTCTGTAGTGACGCCTCTAGCCCTGAGATGCAGTGCCTTAGACCGCTGCGCCACTTGGGAGCCCAAGGTAAGCCTTCTTTTCGGAAGGCTTTCCATTAGATGTTGGAACATTGCTGCAGGGACTAGCTTTCATTCAGCCACATGCATTAGTGAGGCCGGGCATTGATCTTGGGCGTAAGGCCTGGCTCGCAGTCAGCGTTCCAATTAATCCCAAAGGTGTTCAATGGGGTTGAGGTCAGGGCTCTGTGCAGGCCAGTCAAGTTCTTCCACACCGATCTCGACAAACCATTTCTGTATGGACCCCGCTTTGTGCGCGAGGGAATTGTAATGCTGAAACAGGAAAGGGCCTTCCCCAAACTGTTGCCATAAAGTTGGAAGCACAGAATCGTCTAGAATGTCATTCATTGTATGCTGTAGTGTTAAGATTTCCCTTCACTGGAACTAAGGGGCCATGAAAAACATCCTCCAGACCATTATTCCTCCTGCACAAAACTGTACAGTTGGCGCTATGCATTGGGGCAGATAACATTCTCCTGGCATCCGCCAAACCCAGATTCGTTAGTCGTACTGCCAGATGGTGAAGCGTTGTTGCTCCTAGACATTTCCACTTCACAATAACAGCACTTGCAGTTGACCGGGGCAGCTCTAGCAGGGCAGAAATTTGGTAAACTGACTTGTTGGAAAGGTGGCATCCTATGACGATATCACGTTGAAAGTCCCTGAGCTCTTCAGTAAAGCCATTCTACTGCCAATGTTTTTCTATGGAGATTGATTGACTGTGTTCTCGATTTTATACACCTGTCAGCAACAGGTGTGACTGAAATAGCCGATTCCACTAATTTGAAGGGGTGTCCTCATACTTGTGTGTATATAGTGTATATCTCTCTATTATGCATGGGAATACTTTCTAAAATTAAAATCACTTGGAGTTTATTTGTTGGTGTTTTTACAGTCTTTTATGTACAACAACAAAAAATGTGGTCAGAAAACTGCGGTCTGCTCTATAGAGAACCCTGCTCTATAGAGATGTAAGGTTATCCATGTTAACTATTGATCATGAGTGGTTTATTACTCAGGATTTATCCTTAGTGAAGGTTACAGGTTATTATGTATCTTCACTCAGCATTGACTACAAAGGTGCATTACTCTTAATGCACATACATTTATAACATATTCAAACAAGTCTACACACTATAAACGGTTTCCCAAACGAACTCTTGAACCTTTTACCGTCTCTGAAATAGTTCTTGTCACTCCCCAGGCCTTTCTTGAAAACATACTGTATAAACGTCTCACTGAAGATGATTGACTTGTTATCCATTAAAATAAAAACAGAATAAAATCATACATTCTGAAAAAACTAACAATTCATCATTTTAGAAAACAACAATTTACAAGTCAAAGAAAGGAGGATGTACAATAGTGTCATTCTGCCCTGTGAGGAATGGACATTCTTTAAAATAAGACATGGAATAAATATTTATTCCACACAAAGCAAATTCATTTCCTTTGAATGGATAAAAATATGTGTTGGTCCCTGTCCTAATTTACCCATCTAAATATTTATCCCTGCGTGTTGTTAACATTTAGATATAAATCTGCCTCAAGAGAAAAATTATTTGGTTGGGAATGTTTACGAGATCTGACTGGGACTCTTGAAGCTTAATGTCACCGTCTGTAAATAGATGTCTTGTTATTTTTTTTAAAGAGGGCTTTTCAGTTGCATTTCAACCACGGTTAAATCAGCACAATATCTCTCCAAATGAAAGATAATTCATTAAAAGACGGAGACAGAGATGATAATGATTAAATTACATTAAATTTCAAGTTCCAAATAGATATTCCAATGTCTGACTTTGTATATCAGTGTAGCTAACAACCCGTGCTGCTAGTCAAGAGTCCTGCTGGTTCGTTTTGTGTCACTGAGGCAAGGCTGAGAGAAGTCGTGCTCGTGAGGAGAAGGAGGAGGAGAGGAGGAGGTGGGAGACAAGAGGAAGGAAGAGGGGTCTGGAAGCGGCCAAGCCAGTCCTCATGAGATGTGTTGAGACTCTGGCTATTAACTTACTGACATTCAGGATCCAGACTAGGCCCAGTAGTGACCTGTCCCCACCAGACCTTAACTGAGATGAACACAGCCCTGGGCCTCTGGGACTGTGCCCCTCAGACAGACTCTATTCTCCATTCAGCACTCTGTGGATGTGACACCTTCATCATCTGTGCTACTATAAGAGCACTTATGGGCCCTTCTCTGTCAGTTGGAGATCAGGTCCTAAAGACAGATGGCAGAACAATGTTTAACTCTCCTGAGAGACTGACATTTCTTACCCTCTGAGTCCCACCTCCTACAACCACTCATCTCTCCAGTCATGGATGACAGAGATAGGCTCATATGGCATAACACTTTTTTTGTGGTTAAAAACTCTCTTTTGTAGTCACGATGTTATACATTTACATTTAAGTCATTTAGCAGACGCTCTTATCCAGAGCAACTTACAAATTGGTGCATTCACCTTATGATATCCAGTGGAACAACCACTTTACAATAGTGCATCTAAATCTTTTAAGGGGGGGGGTTAGAAGGATTACTTTATCCTATCCTAGGTATTCCTTAAAGAGGTGGGGTTTCAGGTGTCTCCGGAAGGTGGTGATTGACTCCGCTGACCTGGCGTCGTGAGGGAGTTTGTTCCACCATTGGGGTGCCAGGGCAGCGAACAGTTTTGACTGGGCTGAGCGTGAACTGTACTTCCTCAGAGGTAGGGAGGCGAGCAGGCCAGAGGTTGATGAACGCAGTGCCCTTGTTTGGGTGTAGGGCCTGATCAGAGCCTGAAGGTACGGAGGTGCCGTTCCCCTCACAGCTCCGTAGGCAAGCACCATGGTCTTGTAGCGGATGCGAGCTTCAACTGGAAGCCAGTGGAGAGAGCGGAGGAGCGGGGTGACGTGAGAGAACTTGGGAAGGTTGAACACCAGACGGGCTGCGGCGTTCTGGATGAGTTGTAGGGGTTTAATGGCACAGGCAGGGAGCCCAGCCAACAGCGAGTTGCAGTAATCCAGACGGGAGATGACAAGTGCCTGGATTAGGACCTGCGCCGCATCCTGCGTGAGGGAGGGTCGTACTCTGCGAATGTTGTAGAGCATGAACCTACAGGAACGGGTCACCGCCTTGATGTTAGTTGAGAACGACAGGGTGTTGTCCAGGATCACGCCAAGGTTCTTAGCACTCTGGGAGGAGGACACAATGGAGTTGTCAACCGTGATGGCGAGATCATGGAATGGGCAGTCCTTCCCCGGGAGGAAGAGCAGCTCCGTCTTGCCGAGGTTCAGCTTGAGGTGGTGATCCGTCATCCACACTGATATGTCTGCCAGACATGCAGAGATGCGATTCGCCACCTGGTTATCAGAAGGGGGAAAGGAGAAGATTAATTGTGTGTCGTCTGCATAGTAATGATAGGAGAGACCATGTGAGGATATGACAGAGCCAAGTGACTTGGTGTATAGCGAGAATAGGAGAGGGCCTAGAACAGAGCCCTGGGGGACACCAGTAGTGAGAGCACGTGGTGCGGAGACAGATTCTCGCCACGCCACCTGGTAGGAGCGACCTGTCAGGTAGGACGCAATCCAAGCGTGGGCCGCGCCGGAGATGCCCAACTCGGAGAGGGTGGAGAGGAGGATCTGATGGTTCACAGTATCAAAGGCAGCCGATAGGTCTAGAAGGATGAGAGCAGAGGAGAGAGAGTTAGCTTTAGCAGTGCGGAGCGCCTCCGTGACACAGAGAAGAGCAGTCTCAGTTGAATGACTAGTCTTGAAACCTGACTGATTTGGATCAAGAAGGTAATTCTGAGAGAGATAGCAGGAGAGCTGGCCAAGGACGGCACGTTCAAGAGTTTTGGAGAGAAAAGAAAGAAGGGATACTGGTCTGTAGTTGTTGACATCGGAGGGATCGAGTGTAGGTTTTTTCAGAAGGGGTGCAACTCTCGCTCTCTTGAAGACGGAAGGGACGTAGCCAGCGGTCAAGGATGAGTTGACTTATACAAGTCAGATGGGCCTAGTCATAGATGTAGGCATACGGAAGGGACATGTTTATAGTGGGACAGCACAATGTGCACCAGTTTGATTGCTTTTCATCTTGCTAGAGGACCACCTCCCACCTTTATGCCACATCCTGCTGTTAACGTAATCCCTGTACATCCATACAGACTTCTGTAGTAGAGGAGAGATTAAGTACATTATCAGGTGCCAACCGTGAGCACATTTTTTTTATTTTTTTTTATTTAACCTTTATTTAACCAGGTAGGCAAATTGAGAACACGTTCTCATTTACAATTGCGACCTGGCCAAGATAAAGCAAAGCAGTTCGACACATACAACAACACAGAGTTACACATGGAGTAAAAACAAACATATGGTCAATAATACAGTGAAGAAAAAAAAAGTCTATATACAATGTGAGCAAGTGAGGTGAGATAAGGGAGGTGAAGGCAAACAGATATATGTATAAATAAATAAAATATAAAAAGGCCATGGAGGCGAAGTGAGTACAACACAGCAAGTAAAATAAAAACTAAAAAACACTGGAATGGTTGGTTTGCATTGGAAGAAAGTGCAAAGTAGAGACAGAAATAATGGGGTGCAAAGGAGCAAAATAAATTAATAAATAAATACAGTAGGTAAAGAGGTAGTTGTTTGGGCTAAATTGTAGATGGGTTATGTACAGGTGCAGTAATCTATGAGCTGCTCTGACAGCTGGTGCTTAAAGCTAGTGAGGGAGATAGGTGTTTCCAGTTTCAGAGATTTTTGTAGTTCGTTCCAGTCATTGGCAGCAGAGAACTGGAAGGAGAGGCGTCCAAAGGAAGAATTGGTTTTGGGGGTGACTAGAGAGATATACCTGCTGGAGCGCGTGCTACAGGTAGGTGCTGCTATGGTGACCAGCGAGCTGAGATAAGGGGGGACTTTACCTAGCAGGGTCTTGTAGATGACCTGGAACCAGTGGGTTTGGCGACGAGTATGAAGCGAGGGCCAGCCAACGAGAGTGTACAGGTCGCAGTGGTGGGTAGTATATGGGGCTTTGGTGACAAAACGGATGGCACTGTGATAGACTGCATCCAATTTATTGAGTAGGGTTTTGGAGGCTATTTTGTAAATGACATCACCGAAGTCGAGGATTGGTAGGATGGTCAGTTTTACAAGGGTATGTTTGGCAGCATGAGTAAAGGATGCTTTGTTGCGGAATAGGAAGCCAATTCTAGATTTGACTTTGGATTGGAGATGTTTGATGTGGGTCTGGAAGGAGAGTTTACAGTCTAACCAGACACCTAGGTATTTGTAGTTGTCCACATATTCTAAGTCAGAGCCGTCCAAAGTAGTGATGTTGGACAGGCGGGCAGGAGCAGGCAGCGATCGGTTGAAGAGCATGCATTTGGTTTTACTTGTATTTAAGAGCAGTTGGAGGCCACGGAAGGAGAGTTGTATGGCATTGAAGCTCGCCTGGAGGGTTGTTAACACAGTGTCAAAAGAAGGGCCAGAAGTATACAGAATAGTGTCGTCTGCGTAGAGGTGGATCAGAGAATCACCAGCAGCAAGAGCGACATCATTGATGTAAACAGAGAAGAGAGTCGGTCCAAGAATTGAACCCTGTGGCACCCCCATAGAGACTGCCAGAGGCCCGGACAACAGACCCTCCGATTTGACACACTGAACTCTATCAGAGAAGTAGTTGGTGAACCAGGCGAGGCAATCATTAGAGAAACCAAGGCTGTCGAGTCTGCCAATGAGGATGTGGTGATTGACAGAGTCAAAAGCCTTGGCCAGGTCAATGAATACGGCTGCACAGTATTGTTTCCTATCGATGGCGGTTACGATATCGTTTATGACCTTGAGCGTGGCTGAGGTGCACCCATGACCAGCTCTGAAACCAGATTGCATAGCGGAGAAGGTGTGGTGTGATTCGAAATGGTCGGTAATCTGTTTGTTGACTTGGCTTTCGAAGACCTTTGAAAGGCAGGGTAGGATAGATATAGGTCTGTAGCAGTTAGGGTCAAGGGTGTCCCCCCCTTTGAAGAGGGGGATAACCGCAGCTGCTTTCCAATCTTTGGGGATCTCAGACGACACGAAAGAGAGGTTGAAGAGGCTAGTAATAGGGGTGGCAACAATTTCAGCAGATAGTTTTAGAAAGAAAGGGTCCAGATTATCTAGCCCGGCTGATTTGTAAGGGTCCAGATTTTGCAGCTCATTAAGAACATCAGCTGACTGTATTTGGGAGAAAGAGAAATGGGGAAGGCTTGGGCGAGTAGCAGAGGGGAGGGCAGTGCTGTTGTCCGGGGTAGGGGTAGCCAGGTGGAAAGCATGGCCAGCCGTAGAAAAATGCTTATTGAAATTCTCAATTATAGTGGATTAGTCTGTGGTGACAGTGTTTCCTATCTTCAGAGCGGTTGGAAGCTGGGAGGAGGTGTTCTTATTCTCCATGGACTTTACGGTGTCCCAGAACTTTTTTGAATTTGTGTTGCAGGAAGCAAATTTCTGCTTGAAAAAGCTAGCCTTGGCTGTTCTAACTGCCTGTGTATATTGGTTTCTGGCTTCCCTGAAAAGTTGCATATCACGGGGGCTGTTCGATGCTAATGGAGAACGCCATAGGATGTTTTTCTGATGGTTAAGGGCAGTCAGGTCAGGAGAGAACCAAGGGCTATATCTGTTCCTGGTTCTAAATTTCTTGAATGGGGCATGCTTATTCAAGATGGTGAGGAAGGCATTTTTAAAAAATGACCAGGCATCCTCTACTGACGGGATGAGATCAATATCCTTCCAGGATATCCCGGCCAGGTCGATTAGGAAGGCCTGCTCGCTGAAGTGTTTCAGGGAGCGTTTGACAGTGATGAGTGGAGGTCGTTTGACCGCTGACCCATTACGGATGCAGGCAATGAGGCAGTGATCGCTGAGATCTTGGTTGAAAACAGCAGGGGTGTATTTGGAGGGCAAGTTTGTTAGGATGATATCTATGAGGGTACCCGTGTTTACGGAATTGGGGCGGTACCTGGTAGGTTCATTGATAATTTGTGTGAGATTGAGGGCATCAAGCTTAGATTGTAGGGTGGCTGGGGTGTTGAGCATGTTCAAATTTAGGTCGCCTAGCAGCACGAGCTCTGAAGATAGATGGGGGGCAATCAGTTCACATATAGTGTCCAGAGCACAGCTGGGGGCAGAGGGTGGTCTATAGCAGGCGGCAACGGTGAGAGACTTGTTTTTAGAGAGGTGGATTTTTAAAAGTAGAAGTTCAAATTGTTTGGGAACAGACCTGGATAGTATAACAGAACTCTGCAGGCAGTCTTTGCAGTAGATTGCAACACCGCCCCCTTTGGCCGTTCTATCTTGTCTGAAAATATTGTAATTGGGGATAAAAATGTCTGAATTTTTGGTGGTCTTTCTAAGCCAGGATTCAGACACGGCTAAAACATCCGGGTTGGTAGAGTGTGCTAAAGCAGTGAACAAAACAAACTTAGGGAGGAGGCTTCTAATGTTAACATGCATGAAGCCAAGGCTATTACGGTTACAGAAGTCATCAAAAGAGAGCGCCTGGGGAATAGGAGTGGAGCCAGGTACTGCAGGGCCTGGATTCACCTCTACATCACCAGAGGAACAGAGGAGAAGTAGGATAATGGTACGGCTAAAAGCTATGAGAATTGGTCGCCTAGAGCTACTAGAGCAGAGAGTAAAAGGAAGTTTCTGGGGGCGATAAAATAGTTTAAAGGAATAATGTACAGACAAAGGTATGGTAGGATGTGAATACAGTGGAGGTAAACCTAGGTATTGAGTGATGATGAGAGAGATCTTGTCTCTAGAAACATCATTGAAACCAGGTGATGTCATCGCATATGTGGGTGGTGGAACTGATAGGTTGGATATGGTATAGAGAGCAGGGCTAGAATCTCTACAGTGAAATAAGCCAATAAACACTAACCAGAACAGCAATGGACAAGGCATATTTACATTAAGGAGAGGCATGCTTAATCGAGTGATCAGTAAGGGTCCAGTGAGTAGAGGTTGGTTGGGGTCGTGGCGATCCAGACAGCTGGCCGGGTATATGGCTATCGGTAGCAGCATAGGATGGAGGTCTGTTTGTAGATACCTCGTGCGTTTCCGTCGGTAGGTTCCGTGTAGTGGGGTTTTGTTCAGATAGCAGCCGATAGGACAGCTAACGATTAGCGGGCCTCAGGTGAGCGTTCAGGTAACGTCGGAACGGATTTGCCGGTTGGATAAATCCCTCGGGCAGATAACGTCGGCAGTCAGTCGTGAAGGCCCGGTGGGGTTCCGTATCTGCAGCAGCAACAAAAGAAACGGGTCCGGATGGTCATGGAACTCCTCAGCTGGCTAGCTCCAGCATGATTTGAGTTTGCTCCGGGGTCGACGTAAGCCAATAGTCACACGGTATGCAGCTAGCTAGCTGCGAAATCAAGGTGCAAGTGTCCAGAGCCTGAGGTTGGAATCCGGGGAAACTGAGAGAAAAAAAGTCCCGGAATGCTCCGGTCCGAGTCGCGTTGCACAAAAGTGCCGGTAGATTATCGAGCTAAAGGAATAGCTGATGACCGCAAAACGTGGGCAGCTGAAACACCAACGCTAGCCAGCAAACCGGCTAATTTCGGGGCAGCTACAGATTAGCTTCTGGCTAGCTATCGGAGTAGCTTCTGGTTAGCTATCAGGCTAGCTTCTGAATTAGCCCCTGGCTATCTTCCACGATGGATTTTCAGATTGAGGTAAATAATACTTAATGTAATTGGTGAAGCGGGTTGCAGGAAAGCTTTTGCAGGAAAGCTTTTGTAGTTGAGTTCTTGGATAATAAAATAAATAAAAGATATGTGAAGAAAAGGTGTAAATATATATATATATACAGGACACGACAAGACAATACGGAAAAGACGTCTGAACTGCTAAGCCACCTTGGAGCAATTTAATGAACACAGAGTGTGACAATGGAGGCAGAACCTGAACAGAACTGTTAAATAAGCCCCCCCCCCCCCCCCCACACACACACACACAAGAAAAAAAAGAGGGAGAAAAGCTAAAAGGTTGCGTGCATACTAAGGACTAATAATAATGGCTTTCACAAAGCTTATTGGCAGCTGGCCAGAGCCAGGCTTCTCTCTTCAAGAGTACAGAGCAGGGACGGTGAGCAGCGGCAGCACCTTGAGTTGGCAGCCATAGCCCTTGGGTTGTGTGTGTGTGTGTGTGTGTGTGTGTGTGTGTGTGTGTGTGTGTGTGTGTGTGTGTGTGTGTGTGTGTGTGTGTGTGTGTGTGTGTGTGTGTGTGTGTGTGTGTGTGTGTGTGTGTGTGTGTGTGTGTGTGTGTGTGTGTTTTTTAGTTGGCAGCCATAGCCCCAGGTGGGACACTGCTCTGTGCAGGGAAGTTATACTGTGTGTGCATTGTGAGTCCTACATCCTAGGGATTACCTGATTGAAAGGAGAGATGACTGTGTTTCATCTCCCTGACACTATTCCCTACTGTATGGAACATTTAAAAGGATGGCAGGCAGTGATATGCCCACAGGATCTAGCCCCACAGTAACAGGTAAGTCTGTGGAACTGCCTCCCAAAGGGCAATCTATTCCCTGTATAGTGCACCAGCCAACAAAACAAAAACATAACAATGGCCATGGGGCGGAGAGTGGCACTGTTTCCCCTACTGCAGATTTAATCTTTAAGACCACGTCAGAGCAGATGCTATCTGGTTCACTAAGTCTCTGGGAGATTTGATAACATGAGCAGCACTGGTGTTAAGAAAACTATTTTTATTTTTCTCTCCGGTGGATGGATGTGTGCAGCCTGGATCAAAATCAAATTGTTCAGTTTCAGTTTGGGTGAGTGGCCATTGTCAAGCAACACCCAAAAACATGCTACGGAAAAATGTGTCCAATGTATTTCACAGTAAGAGGGAGCCTACTAAGTCAACTACAGACAGACAACTGAAAGAAGGAGTCCATAAGTGATAAAACTTAGTGGAGCGATAAAACCGCTCCTGACAAAATGGATTTATCTATTTGTTTCTGTTTGAGAAATCACTAACTGACACAGCGAGCACATGTTGGAGGACTACACTGCTGCAGGGCAAAGTATGCCATTTAGACTGCTATGTTCCAAAACACTGGGGTAAACGCTGGGTAATTATTCTCTCTCTGAGAGCTTTACGACACTTTCTGGGGAACGTTCAAACGGCAGGGTTTGTTTGGGGAAAGTGTCCCATTAACCATTTAAAATAAAGGTTGATGCATCCCAAATGGCACATTATACCCAATATAGAGCACTACTTTTGACCAGGGCTTGGGCCTTGGTCAAAAGTAGTGCACTATATTAAGGATAGTATAAAGGATAGGGTGCCATTTGGGATGCAATCAGGGACAGACATGCAAAGACGTTAGGTGTAAATATGTTTTTTTTATACAGTACATACACACATGGAAAATCATGTTTGGCATATAGGCCTACATGTGATTCTTGTTATACATTTCACAAACATGATATTTATTTGGAGTATAAAATTCTTGGTTGAGATTTGTACATACTATAATGGCAGGAGTCAGCATTCCTGTATGCTGATAGACTACAGTATATAGTAGATTCTCAGAGCTCTACCACCCCTCTCCTCTCCACCTCTTTGATGATAGCTTATAGCCTATAGAACTGAATACATTACATTTGGACATTTTGGACATTTAGCAGACACTCTTATCCAAAACGACTTAAAGTCAGTGCGTTCAAATGAGTTAGGTAGGACAACCACACAGTCATGAAAACTCCTCTCCCTGACCTCCTCTCCACCTCTCTCTACCTCTTCCCTCTCTCCAATCCCCCTCTTCCCCCTTTCCTCTCCACCTCTTTGCAGATACTCTAGAACTTCCCCTCCCCTGTCCATCTCTCTCTAGCGGGAGACAGGCCACTTTTACTTGGGTAATGGCTGGATCCTTAATGCCCAGTGATCCAGCACATGAGGTCATTAACCTGTCCCCTGCCTCCCTGAACCCCCCGTCCCCCATCCAACCCACCCAGATACCTAGAGGTCACCACTCCCTGCTTCCTCTAGCCCCCTCCACTACATCCTACATTAAGTGCATATTCACGAGGGCCATTTACCAGTCACAGGCTGCGTACTAAATGGCACCCCCACACATTGACATTGACTCCGGTGACCCCCCCTGTGTAGCCCCACTGTTGTTATTTCCTGCTGCTCTTTAATTATTTTTCATTCTTATCTCTTTTTTTAGGTATTTTCTTAAAACTGCATTGTTGGTTTAGGGATTGTAAGTAAGCATTTCACTGTAAGGTCTACACTTATTGTATTCGGCACATGTGACAAATACAATTTGATTTGATTTGATTCCCTATATCCTTCAAACTCAACTCTGGACCTAGAATTTTTTCATTGTTCCCCTCTAGTCAGGGACTGATTTAAACCTTGGACACCAGGTGTGTGCAATTAATTATCAGGTAGAACAGAAAACCAGCAGGCTCCGGACCTCATAGTGTAAGAGATGAATACCCCTGCCCTATAACTAACTCTGGTCAAAAGTAGTGCACAACATAGGGAATAGGGTGCCATTTAGGACAAAGCCACAGTCCCTCTGAGTCCCCATAGCTCAGTCCCGGAGAGTTTAGTTTGTTGTAAACATGATTCACTGCCCTCCAGACCTCTCAGTCCTAATGTCTGTTTGGAAACTCTAGAGTGCAGGAGTAAACAGTGCTTCACTTTGCCAGACCAGACAGGCTGCCTCTCCCTCCCTGGTGTCCTGGTGCATCCGGTGGAATGGTGAAGCCACCTGCCGCCTGGCTAAAGCCCACGGCTCATAGCCAGGCCCATAGCCAGGTCTGAGTTGACCTGAATATTGCGGTTATTGGGAAGGTTGTCTCTGTTTCCGAGGTGTTGTGTGTTTTTAAAGCAAGGTCCGGTGTGGTGAGCAGGTAGGTCTCAAACTGTGGCGGTCGGTGCCGTTTAAGATGAGGATGGCTTTATTTTTACACAGTATACTGTCATTCATATTTATTTCGAGGCACAATTAACCAGCATGGCTACCACAGCATTCTGCAGCGTTACCCATCCCATCTGGTTTGCGCTTAGTGGGACTATCATTTGTGTTTCAACAGGACAATGACCCAACACACCTCCAGGCTGTGTAAGGGCTATTTGACCAAGAAGGAAAGTGATGGAGTGCTACATCAGATGACTTGGACTCCACAATCACCCGACCTCAACCCAATTGAGATGGTATGGGATGAGTTGGCCTGCAGAGTGAAGGAAAAGCAGCCAACAAGTGCTCAGCATATATCAAATCAAATCAAATCAAATTTTATTAGTCACATACACATGGTTAGCAGATGTTAATGCGAGTGTAGCGAAATGCTTGTGCTTCTAGTTCCGACAATGCAGTAATAACAACAAGTAATCTAACCTAACAATTCCACAACTACTACCTTATACACACAAGTGTAAAGGGATAAAGAATATGTACATAAAGATATATGAATGAGTGATGGTACAGAACGGCATAGGCAAGATGCAGTAGATGGCATAGAGTACGGTATATACATATGAGATGAGTACTGTAGGGTATGTAAACATAAAGTGGCATAGTTTAAAGTGGCTAGTGGTACATGTATTACATAAAGATGGCAAGATGCAGTAGATGATATAGAGTACAGTATATACATATACATATGAGATGGGTAATGTAGGGTATGTAAACATTATATTAGGTGGCATTGTTTAAAGTGGCTAGTGGTAAATTTTTACATAATTTCCATCAATTCCCATTTTTAAAGTGGCTGGAGTTGAGTCAGTATGTTGGCAGCGGCCGCTAAATGTTAGTGGTGGCTGTTTAACAGTCTGATGGCCTTGAGATAGAAGCTGTTTTTCAGTCTCTCGGTCCCTGCTTTGATGCACCTGTACTGACCTCGCCTTCTGGATGATAGCGGGGTGAACAGGCAGTGGCTTGGGTGGTTGTTGTCCTTGATGATCTTTATGGCCTTCCTGTGACATCGGGTGGTGTAGGTGTCCTGGAGGGCAGGTAGTTTGCCCCCGGTGATGCGTTCTGCAGACCTCACTACCCTCTGGAGAGCCTTACGGTTGTGGGCGGAGCAGTTGCCGTACCAGGCGGTGATACAGCCCGACAGGATGCTCTTGATTGTGCATCTGTAGAAGTTTGTGAGTGCTTTTGGTGACAAGCCGAATTTCTTCAGCCTCCTGAGGTTGAAGAGGCGCTGCTGCGCCTTCTTCACAACGCTGTCTGTGTGGGTGGACCAATTCAGTTTGTCCGTGATGTGTACACCGAGGAACTTAAAACTTTCCACCTTCTCCACTACTGACCCGTCGATGTGGATAGGGGGGTGCTCCCTCTGCTGTTTCCTGAAGTCCACAATCATCTCCTTTGTTTTGTTGACGTTGAGTGTGAGGTTATTTTCCTGACACCACACTCCGAGGGCCCTCACCTCCTCCCTGTAGGCCGTCTCGTCGTTGTTGGTAATCAAGCCTACCACTGTAGTGTCGTCCGCAAACTTGATGATTGAGTTGGAGGCGTGCATGGCCACGCAGTCGTGGGTGAACAGGGAGTACAGGAGAGGGCTCAGAACGCACCCTTGTGGGGCCCCAGTGTTGAGGATCAGCGGGGTGGAGATGTTGTTACCTACCCTCACCACCTGGGGGCGGCCCGTCAGGAAGTCCAGGACCCAGTTGCACAGGGCGGGGTCGAGACCCAGGGTCTCGAGCTTGATGACGAGTTTGGAGGGTACTATGGTGTTAAATGCTGTGCTGTAGTCGATGAACAGCATTCTCACATAGGTATTCCTCTTGTCCAGATGGGTTAGGGCAGTGTGCAGTGTGGTTGCGATTGCGTCGTCTGTGGACCTATTGGGTCGGTAAGCAAATTGGAGTGGGTCTAGGGTGTCCGGTAGGGTGGAGGTGATATGGTCCTTGACTAGTCTCTCAAAGCACTTCATGATGACGGAAGTGAGTGCTACGGGGTGGTAGTCGTTTAGCTCAGTTACCTTAGCTTTCTTGGGAACAGGAACAATGGTGGCCCTCTTGAAGCATGTGGGAACAGCAGACTGGGATAAGGATTGATTGAATATGTCCGTAAACACACCAGCCAGCTGGTCTGCGCATGCACTGAGGACGTGGCTGGGAATGCCGTCTGGGCCTTGCAGCCTTGCGAGGGTTAACACGTTTAAATGTTTTACTCACCTCGGCTGCAGTGAAGGAGAGCCCGCAGGTTTTGGTAGCGGGCCGTGTCAGTGGCACTGTATTGTCTTCAAAGCGGGCAAAAAAGTTATTTAGCCTGTCTGGGAGCAAGACATCCTGGTCCGCGACGGGGCTGGTTTTCTTTTTGTAGTCCGTGATAGACTGTAGACCCTGCCACATACCTCTTGTGTCTGAGCTGTTGAATTGCGATTCTATTTTGTCTCTGTACTGGGACTTAGCCTGTTTGATAGCCTTGCGGAGAGAATAGCTACACTGTGTGTATTCGGTCATGTTTCCGGTCACCTTGCCCTGGTTAAAAGCAGTGGTTCGCGCTTTCAGTTTCACGCGAATGCTGCCGTCAATCCACGGTTTCTGGTTTGGGAATGTTTTAATCGTTGCTGTGGGTACGACATCGTCAATGCACTTCCTAATGAACTCGCTCACCGAATCAACATATTCTTCAATGTTGTTGTTGGACGCAATGCGGAACATATTCCAATCCGCGTGATCGAAGCAGTCTTGAAGCGTGGAATCAGATTGGTCGGACCAGCGTTGAACAGACCTGAGCGCGGGAGCTTGTTGTTTTAGTTTCTGTTTGTAGGCTGGAATCAACAAAATGGAGTCGTGGTCAGCTTTTCCGAAAGGAGGGCGGGGGAGGGCCTTATATGCGTCGCGGAAGTTAGTATAACAATGATCCAGGGTTTTACCAGCCCTGGTAGCACAATCGATATGCTGATAGAATTTAGGGAGTTTTGTTTTTAGATTAGCCTTGTTAACCTGTCTAGGATCAGCGTGGCGCTAGCGGCACCCCCCCCCCCCCCCCACTGAAAAACCAGTGCCGCGAAATTCAAAAAAAATATTTTTTTAAAATATTTAACTTTCACACATTAAAGTCCAATACAGCTAATGAAAGACACAGATCTTGTGAATCCAGTCAACATGTCCGATTTTTTAAATGTTTTACAGGGAAGACACAATATGTAAAGATGTACATCTATTACCTAAAAACACATTAGCATAATCCACCATCTTTTATTTGTCCACCAACACCAGTAGCCATCACCAATTCGGCTAAACTAAGATATTTATAGCCCCTAACCAACAAAAAAACTCATTAGATGACAGTCTGATAACATATTTATGGTATGGGATAGGTTTTGTTAGAAAAAAGTGCATATTTCAGGTAGATGGCATAGGTTACAATTCCACCCACCGTCACAAATGGACTAGAAAAACTACTTAGAGCAACGTGTTTACCTACTTACTAATCATCAAACATTTCGTAAAAATACACAGCATACACGAATCGAAAGACACAGATCCTGTGAATACAGACAATATTTCAGATTTTCTAAGTGTCTTACAGCGAAAACACAATAAATCGTTATATTAGCGTAGCACATAGCACATAGCAGCCCAGCATTGATTCTAGCCAAAGTGAGCGATAAAAGTCAACATCGCCAAAAGATATTAATTTTTTCACTAACCTTCTCAGAATTCTTCCGATGACACTCCTGTAACATCATATTACACATTCCATATAGAGTTTGATCGCAAATGTTTATATTTAGCCACCAAAATCATGGTTAGACAATGTGAAATGTAGACAAGCTGGTCAGAAAAAGTCCTTGCGCCACTTAGACAGTGATCTACTCTTATACATAAATACTCATAAACGTGACTAAAAAATATAGGGTGGACAGGGATTGATAGACAATTTAATTCTTAATACAATTGCGGAATAACATTTTTTAATTTATCCTTACTTTTCAATACAGTTTGCGCCTAGCGAAGCTACGTCATAAAACATGGCGTCCTAAGCCACTAAAATGTTTCGACAGAAACACGATTTATCATAATAAAAATGTCCTACCTTGAGCTGTTCTTCCATCAGTATCTTGGGCAAAGGATCCTTTCTTGAGAGCAATCGTCTTTTGGTGGAAAGCTGTCCTCTTGCCATGTGGAAATGCCTACTGCGTTCGGGATGAACTGAAAAGCGTGCCCAACTATTCACATCGTTGCAAAAATAAATGTCCCAAAATCGCACTAAACGGATATAAATTGCTATAAAACGCTTTAAATTAACTACCTTATGATGTTTTTAACTCCCATAACGAGTAGAAACATGACCCGAGTAATATTACCCCCTTCACTAATGCTTGGAACAGGAGCGGGCCGGTGTCCTCTAGGCGCATGACGCAGCTCCAAAAGAATGACTAGCTTCAGGGTTTTTTCATTTGTGGGGCCTGTGAACGCGCAATCGACCCCATTGGAATCGTCATCACGTAAAGGCATCCAGGGGAAGACGTAAGAAGTGTCCGTACAGTCATAGCAATATCAGTGCCTTTTTAACTGACTTCAGAACAGTGGCCAACATTTCTGAAATCTGAATCCATGTCAGGGAAATTGCTGTAGAATGGGCTCTGTTCCACTTAGAGACAAAATTTCAACTCCTATAGAAACTATAGACTGTTTTCTATCCAATAATAATAATAAAATGCATATTGTACGATCAAGGATTTTGTGCGAAGCCGTTTCAAAAATTACCAAATTAGCATAAATAGTCTAAACAGCGCCCCCATCCCCAACAGGTTAAAATCCCCAGCTACGATGAATGCAGCCTCAGGGTGTGTGGTTTCCAGTTTACAAAGAGTCAGATAGAGTTCGTTCAGGGCCATCGATGTGTCTGCTTGGGGGGGAATATATACGGCTGTGATTATGATCGAAGAGAATTCCCTTGGTAGATAATGCGGTCGACATTTGATTGTGAGGAGTTCTAGATCAGGTGAACAGAATGACTTGAGTTCCTGTGTGTTGTTATGATGATCACACCACATCTCGTTAATCATGAGGCATACCCCCCCGCCCCTCTTCTTACCAGAAAGATGTTTGTTTCTGTCGGCGCGATGCGTGAAGAAACCAGCTGGCTGCACCGACTCCGTTAGCGTCTCTTGAGTTAGCCATGTTTCCGTGAAGCAGAGCACGTTGCAATCCCTGATGTCTCTCTGGAATGTTACCCGTGCTCGGATTTCATCAACCTTATTGTCAAGAGACTGGACATTGGCGAGTAGTATGCTAGGGAGTGGAGCGCGATGTGCCCGTCTCCGAAGCCTGACCAGGAGACCGCTACGTTTGCCCCTTTTACGGCGTCGCGTAGGGTCGCCCGCTGGGATCAGATCCATTGTATTGGGTGGAAGGCAAAACACTGGATCCGTTTCGGGAAAGTCATATTCCTGGTAGGAACGATGGTTAGTTGACGTTAATCGTATATTCAGTAGTTCCTCCCGACTGTATGGGAACTCCTTCAAGACGGTTGGAAAAGCATTCCAGGTGAAGCTGGTTGAGAGAATGCCAAGAGTGTGCAAAGCTGTCACCAAGGCATCGGGTGGATACTTTGAAGAATCTAGAATATAAATCCATAAATCTAATCTATAAATCTATTTTGATTTATTTAACACTTGTTTGGTAACTACATGATTCCATATGTGTTATTTCATAGTTTTGATGTCTTCACTATTATTCTACAATGTAGAAAATATGAAAAAATATGAAAAACCCTGGAATGAGTAGGTGTGTGCAAACTTTTGACTGGTACTGTATGTGACCTGGCGAAAAAACCTTTCCAAGCCAAACCATATCATAACCGCTACCCACAGTCTACATTGTTGTCACCATATTAGCTAAAGTAATGTCATAGTCAACATAGCTAATATAACTAACGTGTTAGTAAACCCGCTGAAATCAGTAAGTAGTTTAGCAGTTACACCGTCGGACCCTGTGGCAATTAAATTAGTAAAATCAAAAGCTCACCTTGACTTGGAAGAGTTCCAGTGTTGTGTTGGATAGCAATAGCCAGCTAGCTAACATAGCATCCCTCTGTTTGAGCGGAGTGTTTGAGTAGGCTAAACTAGCTAGCTGCATTTGCTAGCTAATTAAGTGAAAGTGAGTAAGTGAAAGTGAAAAAAATCTCTCTCTCGCTTCTACATTTTTGAAGAAATTAATTTGTTCCAAACTGTTGAACTATTGTCTTTCTCTTTGAGTCAACTACTTACCACATTTTATGCACTGTCGTGCTAGCTAGCTGTGGCTTATGCTTCCAGTACTAGATGAATTCTCTGATCCTTTGATTGGGTGGACAACATGTCATTTCATGCTGCAAGAGCTCTGATAGGTTGGGGGATGTCCTATTAGGTTGGGGAAGTTGTCATATTTACCCTGTAAGTCTATGGAAGAGGGTTAGAACCATGAGCCTACTAGGTTTTGTATTGAAGTCAATTTATCCAGAGAATGATGGAAGCTAGCTGTCCTCCAGCTACACTATGGTGTTGCCCTACAGAGTGCTGTTGAGGCTACTGTAGAACTTCATTGCAGAATAGTGTTTTATTCAATTATTTGGTGACGTGAAAATATTTAGTATAATTTTATCTAAAGGATAACTTTTTAAATGTTATTTTTTTTTTTTTAAAGTTCACAAAGGAAGATGATCATCCCCTTCCTCCTCTGAGGAGCCTCCAGTCATCTCACACTACTTATGATGATTTTCCATCTAAGACTTACCCAGTCCAGGTAGTTACTATTGTGAGTCTGAGGCTCCATATTGAATTCACTACCTCTCAATCTCATAAATCGTCCAAGTTTGGGAAAAAATACCAAATAGTTATCCATGTGGTCTGGTCTGGCTCCGCACTGCTAGGAGGATGTGGCTCTTGAGAAGAAGAGTGAAGTTCACTTCCAAACATAAATATGTTTAAATGTAGGACAGTCCCCTTGGGTCACTGAGAGCAGGGCAATGGAAAATAAACAGGACAAGAGGCTTCCTCTGCTCTGCGCCTAGTGTTTTAGCCTGAGTCCCAAATGGCACCTTATTCCCTACATAGGGCACTACTTTTGACCGGTGCACTATGTAGGTAATAGGGTGCCATTTGGGATGTGGATTTCTGTGGAGACGGACAAGGGGGACGAGGGGTGAGGAGGTTCCCCCATCCAGGGTTCTGTAATCCTATACTCCATTAATTAGAAGTGTAGAGGGAGAGGTGGGGCATGGGGGAACAGGAGCTAGAGCTACAGTAATCGCAGTTTACCAATGTGCTGACCTGGTTTGATGGTCAAATAGTAAAAGAGAGAGATGGTGGGAGAAGAGGAGGGGGGCGGGTATGTGAGATGGAGAAATAGAGAGAGTGAGGGAGAGAGAGTTAATTTCTTCTTCTTTTTATTTATTCCAGAGAGGACCAGCTAACAACAAACATTCGTACTACTTTTAAGAACATTCCACTGAGAGTCTCATTAGGTCATTACCTAATGTTTTCATAGGAATGTTCCAGTGATGTGCAAGAACTGTTTCCAAGAGACCATTCCCTTCATGTTAAACAGAACTTACTCAGAACGTGGTTACCATGTTCTCAGAATATTCAATATTAATGTTCTATGCATGTTTCATTGGAACGTTGCAAGAGCATTCATGTGTCCAGTTTTCTGAGGGATAGGAGAATAGTCCATCAACATCACAACAAACGTACACAGAACATGGTTGCCATGGTCTCAGAGTTGCAAAAACATTCCTGTGTTCAATGACATCATGTGTCTGTTAGGTGTTATGTTGATTGAATGTTCTTCCAAGCCTCAGAAAACTAGAAACATGAATGTTCTTGCAACGCTCCCATGAAACATGTCATGAACATTAATATATTTTATTTTGGGAACATGGAAACCATGTTCTGTGTATGTTTGGTGTGACGTTGATGGAATGTTCTCCTAAACCTCAGGAAAAAACTGGACACATGAATGTTCTTGCAATGTTCTTCCTTTCTGTTTTCTGTTTCCTCAGGCTCTACCCAGCTCCTAGCTCAGCTAATCATCACAGTGGGTAAAGCCTGTTTACTACTGGGGTCAAGGTCCCAGGCACATATTTACTGCTGCTCTCATAAGAGCCATTGTTGTTCAACTTCACCCAGTACATGCTATGGCCACATTAAGATCCTAACTCTCCCTCTCTTTCTCTCGCTAATTAATGTTCCTCAAAATCAATCATGCTTTATTACAATTCATGCATTACTTCCCTTCTGAATGCTTCATGAATGACAGATACATTATGCTAGAATAATATGCTTAAAGCAGAGGTTTCTTATTTCTCCATTTGAGTGTGGGAGGTTATGTGGCCTCTTTGTTCTTGTATTTTTTTTAAAGAGATATTTACAATAATTCCCTGCTTCTCCCCTCTCCTTTGATTCCCCTCTGGGGCTTATAGGGAAACACATTTACAGCACTCCTCTCCTCTCCTCTTCTTCCCCCTCTCCCCTCGTCCTGTGTGGTTTAGGCAGTGATGGCAGCCCTCATCTGTACAACATTAAGAGTTAAGAGTGAACATTGGGCAGACCACTGAAGTCTGAGAGGGGGCGAAGGGGGGACAAAGGTAGGGGGTAAGGGGGACAGGGGGGTGGTATGGAGGGGGACAGACAGGCATAATTCAGACCAGAGGTCTGTGGAGTGGTGGAACCTAAAAGGGCCTGCAGTCAGACAGGAAGCGCTGTGTTAACTCCTGTCCCATTTAGGAGCTGACATTGGGAATGAGACTGAGGCTGGGGCTGGTCTGCATTTGGCCAACCCTGCCTCAACCCAACCCAACCCAGTGTAGCCAAGGCTCCAAATAGGACAGGATTTAATTCTAGTGAAAGTTAATTACATTGTATCCATTACCGATGTGTAATTCATGTTTAATAATACAGATGTGTTTAGTTTGTAAATGATTCATTCTAATGCACAATAATTGTACAGTAAACATCTTTTAGATGTTGTCTGATTAAAAACCCTGTCTGTCTCACTAAGTGATCGACACAAGCGTTTATGTTGTTATTAATACGAGTATAAACATTTGGGGCTGGATGACAAACAGATTGGAGCTGTGTTGAAGACTTGGGCCTAGGACAGTGGAAAACATGTTCTCCACTATTGAGCCTGTAGTGTGTGTCCGCGTGTGTGTGTGTGCTTGAGTGTGTGCATGTATGCGTGCGTGTGTGTTCCTCCACTGTAACGGTTTTCCTCCTCCTCTTCATCCGATGAGGAGGAGCAGGGATTGAACCAAAATGCAGCGGAGTTTGAAGACATGATTTATTAAAGAAAACACGAACTTGACTAAACTAACAAAACAACAAACGGTGTAGACAGACCTGGACGACGGACTCACATAACACGAATAACGCACGAACAGGGAAAATAGCCTACACATAAAAATGACGATGAACAAAACAAACCGAACAGTCCCGTATGGTGCGACAAACACAGACACAGGAGACAACCACCCACAACGAACACTGTGAAACAACCTACCTAAATATGACTCTTAATTAGAGGAACGCCAAACACCTGCCTCTAATTAAGAGCCATACCAGGCAACCCATAAACCAACATAGAAACAGAAAACATAGAATGCCCACCCAAACTCACGTCCTGACCAACTAACACATACAACAAACTAACAGAAATAGGTCAGGAACGTGATATAACCCCCCCCATAAGGTGCGAACTCCGGGCGCACCAGCACAAAGTCTAGGGGAGGGTCTGGGTGGGCATCTGACCACGGTGGTGGCTCAGGCTCCGGGCGAGGTCCCCACCCCACCATAGTCAATCCCAGCTTCCATTTCCCCCTATGAATGACCACCCTCATCTTACCCCCACTAAATCCTTTTGGTAACATCGACACCAGGGGCAGCACCGGGACAGAGGGATAGCTCAGGACAGAGGGATAGCTCAGGACAGAGGGATAGATCAGGATAGTAAGGTAACTCAGGATAGAGAGGTAGCTCAGGATAGAGGGGCAACTCCGGACTGAAAGGCAGCTCCGGACAGAGAGACAGCTCTGGACTGAGGGACAGTTCTGAATAAATAGCCGCTCTGGGCTAAGGGACAGCTCATGACTGGCTGACGGCTCTGGACGCTCATGGCTGGCTGACGGCTCTGGACGCTCATGGCTGGCTGACGGCTCTGGACGCTCATGGCTGGCTGACGGCTCTGGACGCTCATGGCTGGCTGACGGCTCTGGACGCTCATGGCTGGCTGACGGCTCTGGACGCTCATGGCTGGCTGACGGCTCTGGCAGATCCTGTCTGGTTGGCGGCTCTGGCAGATCCTGTCTGGTTGGCGGCTCTGGCAGATCCTGACTGACGACTGGCTCTAGCGGCTCCTGACTGACTATCGGCTCTGACGGCTCGGGACAGACGGGCGGCTCTAATGGCTCGGGACAGACGGATGGCTCAGACGGCGCTGGGGAGACGGATGGCTCAGACGGCGCTGGGGAGACGGATGGCTCAGATGGCCCTGGGGAGACGGATGGCTCAGATGGCGCTGCGGAGACGGATGGCTCAGACTGCTCCTGTCTGGCGGAAGGCATTGGCTGCTCTTGTCTGGCGGAAGGCTCTGTAGGCTCATGGCAGACGGGCAGCTTTGCAGGCTCATGGCAGACAGGCAGTTCATGCGCCGTTGGGCAGACGGCAGACTCTGGCCGGCTGAGACGCACTGTAGGCTTGGTGCGTGGTGCCGGAACTGGAGGCACCTGACTGGGGACACGCACGTCAAGCCTAGTGCGGGGAGCAGGGACAGGGCACACTGACCTCTCGAAGCGCACTATAGGCCTGGTGCGTGGTATCGGACTGAGGGCACGCACCTCAGGACGAGTGCGGGGAGAAACAACAGTGTGCACAGGACTTAGGAGACACACAGGTGGCTTAGTGCGCGGTGCCGGAACTGGAGGCACTGGGCTGGAGACACGCACCATAGGGAGAGTGCGTGGAGGAGGAACAGGGCTCTGAAAACGCACTGGAAGCCTGGTGCGTAGTGTAGGCACTGGTGGTACTGGGCTGGGGCGGGGAGGTAGTGCCGGAAATACCGGACCGTGCAGGCGTACTGGCTCCCTTGAGCACCGAGCCTGCCCAACCTTACCTTGTTGAATGCTCCCCGTTGCCCGACCAGTGCGGGGAGGTGGAATAACCCGCACCGGGCTATGTAGGCGAACCGGGGACACCATGCGTAAGGCTGGTGCCATGTAAGCCGGCCCGAGGAGACGCACTGGAGACCAGACGCGTTGAGCCGGCCTCATGACACCTGGCTCAATGCCCAATCTAGCCCTACCAGTGCGGGTAGGTGGAATAACCCGCACCGGGCTATGCATACGTACAGGAGACATCATGCGCTCTACTGCGTAACACGATGTCTGCCCGTACTCCCGCTCTCCACGGTAAGCCTGGGAAGTGGGCGCAGGTCTCCTACCTGCCCTCGGCCCACTACCTCTTAGCCCCCCCCCCCCCCCCCCAATAAATTTTTGGGTGGTACTCACGGGCTTTTCGGGCTTCCGTGCTAGACGCGTCCCCTCATAACTCCGGTTCCCTTCTCCGGTTGCCTCTGCTCTCCTCAGTGCCTCCAGCTGTTCCCATGGGAGGCGATCCCTTCCAGCCAGGACCTCCTCCCATGTGTAGCAACCTTTACCGTCCAATACATCGTCCCAAGTCCATTCCTCCTTCTTGCGCTGTCCCTTACTCCGTTTACACCGCTGCTTGATTCTGGATTGGTGGGTGGTTCTGTAACGGTTTTCCTCCTCCTCTTCATCCGATGAGGAGGAGCAGGGATTGAACCAAAATGCAGCGGAGTTTGAAGACATGATTTATTAAAGAAAACACGAACTTGACTAAACTAACAAAACAACAAACGGTGTAGACAGACCTGGACGACGGACTCACATAACACGAATAACGCACGAACAGGGAAAATAGCCTACACATAAAAATGACGATGAACAAAACAAACCGAACAGTCCCGTATGGTGCGACAAACACAGACACAGGAGACAACCACCCACAACGAACACTGTGAAACAACCTACCTAAATATGACTCTTAATTAGAGGAACGCCAAACACCTGCCTCTAATTAAGAGCCATACCAGGCAACCCATAAACCAACATAGAAACAGAAAACATAGAATGCCCACCCAAACTCACGTCCTGACCAACTAACACATACAACAAACTAACAGAAATAGGTCAGGAACGTGATATAACCCCCCCCATAAGGTGCGAACTCCGGGCGCACCAGCACAAAGTCTAGGGGAGGGTCTGGGTGGGCATCTGACCACGGTGGTGGCTCAGGCTCCGGGCGAGGTCCCCACCCCACCATAGTCAATCCCAGCTTCCATTTCCCCCTATGAATGACCACCCTCATCTTACCCCCACTAAATCCTTTTGGTAACATCGACACCAGGGGCAGCACCGGGACAGAGGGATAGCTCAGGACAGAGGGATAGCTCAGGACAGAGGGATAGATCAGGATAGTAAGGTAACTCAGGATAGAGAGGTAGCTCAGGATAGAGGGGCAACTCCGGACTGAAAGGCAGCTCCGGACAGAGAGACAGCTCTGGACTGAGGGACAGTTCTGAATAAATAGCCGCTCTGGGCTAAGGGACAGCTCATGACTGGCTGACGGCTCTGGACGCTCATGGCTGGCTGACGGCTCTGGACGCTCATGGCTGGCTGACGGCTCTGGACGCTCATGGCTGGCTGACGGCTCTGGACGCTCATGGCTGGCTGACGGCTCTGGACGCTCATGGCTGGCTGACGGCTCTGGACGCTCATGGCTGGCTGACGGCTCTGGCAGATCCTGTCTGGTTGGCGGCTCTGGCAGATCCTGTCTGGTTGGCGGCTCTGGCAGATCCTGACTGACGACTGGCTCTAGCGGCTCCTGACTGACTATCGGCTCTGACGGCTCGGGACAGACGGGCGGCTCTAATGGCTCGGGACAGACGGATGGCTCAGACGGCGCTGGGGAGACGGATGGCTCAGACGGCGCTGGGGAGACGGATGGCTCAGATGGCCCTGGGGAGACGGATGGCTCAGATGGCGCTGCGGAGACGGATGGCTCAGACTGCTCCTGTCTGGCGGAAGGCATTGGCTGCTCTTGTCTGGCGGAAGGCTCTGTAGGCTCATGGCAGACGGGCAGCTTTGCAGGCTCATGGCAGACAGGCAGTTCATGCGCCGTTGGGCAGACGGCAGACTCTGGCCGGCTGAGACGCACTGTAGGCTTGGTGCGTGGTGCCGGAACTGGAGGCACCTGACTGGGGACACGCACGTCAAGCCTAGTGCGGGGAGCAGGGACAGGGCACACTGACCTCTCGAAGCGCACTATAGGCCTGGTGCGTGGTATCGGACTGAGGGCACGCACCTCAGGACGAGTGCGGGGAGAAACAACAGTGTGCACAGGACTTAGGAGACACACAGGTGGCTTAGTGCGCGGTGCCGGAACTGGAGGCACTGGGCTGGAGACACGCACCATAGGGAGAGTGCGTGGAGGAGGAACAGGGCTCTGAAAACGCACTGGAAGCCTGGTGCGTAGTGTAGGCACTGGTGGTACTGGGCTGGGGCGGGGAGGTAGTGCCGGAAATACCGGACCGTGCAGGCGTACTGGCTCCCTTGAGCACCGAGCCTGCCCAACCTTACCTTGTTGAATGCTCCCCGTTGCCCGACCAGTGCGGGGAGGTGGAATAACCCGCACCGGGCTATGTAGGCGAACCGGGGACACCATGCGTAAGGCTGGTGCCATGTAAGCCGGCCCGAGGAGACGCACTGGAGACCAGACGCGTTGAGCCGGCCTCATGACACCTGGCTCAATGCCCAATCTAGCCCTACCAGTGCGGGTAGGTGGAATAACCCGCACCGGGCTATGCATACGTACAGGAGACATCATGCGCTCTACTGCGTAACACGATGTCTGCCCGTACTCCCGCTCTCCACGGTAAGCCTGGGAAGTGGGCGCAGGTCTCCTACCTGCCCTCGGCCCACTACCTCTTAGCCCCCCCCCCCCCCCCCCAATAAATTTTTGGGTGGTACTCACGGGCTTTTCGGGCTTCCGTGCTAGACGCGTCCCCTCATAACTCCGGTTCCCTTCTCCGGTTGCCTCTGCTCTCCTCAGTGCCTCCAGCTGTTCCCATGGGAGGCGATCCCTTCCAGCCAGGACCTCCTCCCATGTGTAGCAACCTTTACCGTCCAATACATCGTCCCAAGTCCATTCCTCCTTCTTGCGCTGTCCCTTACTCCGTTTACACCGCTGCTTGATTCTGGATTGGTGGGTGGTTCTGTAACGGTTTTCCTCCTCCTCTTCATCCGATGAGGAGGAGCAGGGATTGAACCAAAATGCAGCGGAGTTTGAAGACATGATTTATTAAAGAAAACACGAACTTGACTAAACTAACAATACAACAAACAGTGTAGACAGACCTGGACGACGGACTCACATAACACGAATAACGCACGAACAGGGAAAATAGCCTACACATAAAAATGACGATGAACAAAACAAACCGAACAGTCCCGTATGGTGCGACAAACACAGACACAGGAGACAACCACCCACAACAAACACTGTGAAACAACCTACCTAAATATGACTCTTAATTAGAGGAACGCCAAACACCTGCCTCTAATTAAGAGCCATACCAGGCAACCCATAAACCAACATAGAAACAGAAAACATAGAATGCCCACCCAAACTCACGTCCTGACCAACTAACACATACAACAAACTAACAGAAATAGGTCAGGAACGTGACATCCACTATTTAAAAAAGTCATTTTTGGCTTTTCGCTATTAGTGCTATTAGCCCATAGAAACACATTTAATAACACATTTGTACATGGCAAAACAGATTGTCCCCCCCCCAAAAACCTAAGGGACGTATGGTTTGAGGTCTCTAAAATGCATCTGCGAGATAGAAAAGCATCAGGACCTGAAAAAACAAGCAATAAAAAGGGTTACATGTGTAACCCTGGTCCTAAAAAAGCCTATTAGTTTTCATACATTTTTTACCGGTCGGTACTGGGTTACCTTGAGATGAGTCCCGTGAAGCTTGTGGGTGTCGTAGAGCAAAACGGAGAACACATGTGTTTGTGAGCTTTATAGAACAGGGTAGTTTCTAGAAGTAGTCCAAACCGTTCGGACGATACAGACGTTGTCGTGAGAAGACCAATTTTCAGGAAGTCTCCTGGTCTGACAAACATCGCTGTAACTCTGCCACCTTCCACCGCAGATGAGGAAGGCCGACATTGATGGATGTGGTGAATTTAGCTTAAACAGAAGGACTTCAATGGCACATGTTTGATTATGCTTAGATTTCCGCGAGGGACTCGAGAGAGAGAGAGAGAGAGAATCTGCTCCTGTAAAAAATGCTTTGTTAAAACCAAACTGTGTGGAGTCCAATATTGTTCACTCATAAACACAGAATAAAGGGGAAACTATCAGAAGTAATACAATGTACACTACCATTCAAAAGTTTGGGTTCACTTAGAAATGTCCTTGTTTTTGAAAGAAAAGCTAATTTTTTGTCCATTAAAATAACATCAAATTGAGCAAAAACATTGTTAATATTGTAAATGACTATTGTAGCTGGAAACTGCAGATTTTTTTATGGAATATCTACATACAGTAGGCGTACAGAGGCCCATTATCAGCAACCATCACTCCTGCATTCCAATGGCACGATGTGTTAGCTAATCCAAGTTTATCATTTTAAAAGGCTAATTGATCATTAGAAAACACTTTTGCAATTATGTTAGCACAGCTGAAATCTGTTGTGCTGATTAAAGAAGCAATAAAACTGGCCTTCTTTAGACTAGTTGAGTATCTGGAGCATCAGCACTTGTGGGTTCGATTACAGGCTCAAAATGGCCAGAAACAAAGGACTTTCTTCTGAAACTCGTCAGTCTATTCTTGTTCTGAGAAATTAAGGCTATTCCATGTGAGAAATTGCCAAGAAACTGAAGATCTCGTACAACGCTGTGTACTACTCCCTTCACAGAACAGCACAAACTGGCCCTAACCAGAATAGAAAGAGGAGTGGGAGGCCCTGGTGCACAACTGAGCAAGAGCACAAGGGCATTAGAGTGTCTAGTTTGAGAAACAGATGCCTCATAAGTCCTCAACCGGCAGCTTCATTAAATAGTACCCGCAAAACACTAGTCTCAATGTCAACAGTAAAGAAGCGACTCCGGGATGCTGGCCTTCTGGGCAGAGTTCCTCTGTCCAGTGTCTGTGTTCTTTTGCCCATCTTAATCTTTTATTTTTATTGGCCAGTCTGAGATGTGTATTTGTCTTTGCAACTCTGCCTAAGTGACCCTAAACTTTTGAACAGCAGTGTATATTTAATTTTAATCTGTCTGTCTGAATATTTCAAGACTGTAACGATCATCTGTTGAATTAGGTGTGGACCAAAGCGCAGCGTGGTAAGTGTTCATGTTATTTTTTATTTAAACAGAACACTAAACAAAATAACAAAGAGAATGAACGAAAACGAAACAGTCCTGTCAGGTGCAGCAACACAAAACAGAAAACAACTACCCACAAAACACAGGTGGGAAAAGGCTACCTAGGTATGATAGACAGCTGCCTCTGATTGAGAACCACACCCGGCCAAACACACAGAAATAGAAAACATAGAACACAAAACATAGAATGCCCACCCCAACTCACGCCCTGACCAAACCAAAATAGAGACATAAAAAGGATCTCTAAGGTCAGGGCGTGACAAAGACATGGCATATGAGAGTGCAGTGACGATACTTTTGTTGTCATTCATCTTCAAAAAACGAATGCTTATAAACTGGAAATCAACCAAACCTCCATCGTTAATACAATGGAAAGGTTTAAAGCCATGTGGCGGAGATTGGTGCGGGAGCTGGAGATGTGGGTGTGAGCAGGTGGGTCTGGGTAGTGGTGATGTCGTTAATGTTTGTGTGCGTCTGTATGCTGTCGTTTGTATGTCTATGTTTTGTATTTAAAAAGATTGCAATTATAATAATAATTTAAAAAAAATCAACTGTAGCAGTAAGTCTGGGGTTATTGCCCTGTATCTGGGGGTTTCTAAATGTCAAAACGGTTTGAATCCCAAATGGCACCCTGTTCCCTTTGTAGTGTACTACTTTATAACAGGGTCTAAAGAGCGACGGTCAAAAATAGTGCACTATGTAGTGAACAGAGTGCTATTTGGAACAGACCCATAGTCTTCTAAATGTCTCCTGTGTCTCGGAAAGGAAAGTGTGGTCCATTCTCACATTGGTTAGCTGTATGTGTGTAGTTTTAGTGGAGGATTCTAAGTGTGTTTGACTTGATGTATTTTAAACCACTTTGTATATTTCCTATTGACATGAGAGAGTGTAGTCTTACTCTTTCCTTCCAAAGCCTCAGCCTTTTGCAGAGATGGCCTGGCCTTGATCACTAACAGGTTATCATGTAACACAGTAGCCAGGCACGCACGCACGCTCACACGCACGCACGCACGCTCGCACGCACGCACGCACGCACACACACACACACACACACACTGTCAGTTGCCTCAGCCTTCCACACAAAATAACACTCCCACAATTTCCACTCCTTGGCAGAAATCAAACATAGGTCACCACGATGACCAAAAGCGACGGCAAACATCCGTAAAGCCCAAAAATGCATAAATTTCCCCCAAACAGAATATATATGTGTGTGTGTGTGTGTGTGTGTGTGTGTGTGTGTGTGTGTGTGTGTGTGTGTGCGTGCGTGCGTGCGTGCGTGCGTGCGTGCGTGCGTGCGCGCGTGAGAGACAGAGACACAGCACATCCGTTGTTTGAAGGACCTTTCCGTTCTCACAACAGTGTCCAGGAATTCTTCATCGTCCATTTCACTGTTTTTGTAGCCTGGGTTTGTAATGTCATCCACTCATCCCCGAACACAATCCCAGCAAAGGGCACGCTGCTCTCTTAGCAGAGTGTTGAAGCCCAAACTCTGTATATGTGGGTGGGGGAATAAGGCATAATAGCAGCATGTAGTAGTAGGTTATTGGTTGCTCGCAGTCCTATACTGAATTGTACAGCAATACAATCATAGATTGTATATAAAGTGTGTGGCCTTTTCTTTCTTACTGTAATCATCACTTCTCTCTGACTCCCTGTGGTTGTCATACTCCTTATCCTCCATCCTCCTTTAACTCTGGCCAGGGCTTATCTTATCCCCCTTCTCCACTTACCACCTAGGAACAAGCAGCTTAACTTATCTTTCTATCTCCACTATCTCCACTATACCCCAGTCTTCTCCTCTCTCCAGAGGAGTGTTCAGTGGCCTTCAAGCCATTCCTGTTACTGGGATTCCTGTTACTGGGATCAGCTCTCATTTAGTTGAGTGTGTGTGTGTGTTCGAGGGCTGTACCTATGTTTGTGTATGTGTTTGTGTGTCTACTTCCATCTATCTGGTGTGTGCGCGTCTGTGTACGCAGCCACCTGGATGTGGGGCCAGTGGGGCCGGCCCCGTAAAACTGCAAACAGGAAACACATGAAATCTGATTAGCGTTGTCGAGGCGATGACAGGCAGCCTGCCTCTGTAGTAGAAGTGCTTCCAAGGTTCTGAGGGGAAACTAACGTCTCACTCAGACAGTCTTAGCTTAGACTTCCTTATTCGTTTCTATGGAGAGCATCATCACGATGACTGTCCTTCACAAAGTGGGAGAAATGGTGATGGTGATAAGAGTCATGATGACTATGGTCCAAATGGTAAAGCAATCTAGGGATAGAACATGGGGAAATGTGTTTGTCCTAAATGGCACCCTATTCCCTATATAGTGCAGAACCAAATGGGCCCTGGTCAAAAGTAGTGCACTATAAAACGGATAGAGTGCCATTTGGATGCAGGATTAGTCTCAACACAGTTTGCTTCAGGCAGTACAGACATAGAGAGCTCCCTCTGAACTGGACTCTAATTAATTAGATTCGAGAGGGAGACACCAACACTGCCTTGGTTTAATGGTTCCCACCAACCGAGGGGAAGACAGACAGAAGTGTTCTACAACACAAATTCACATTCACATTTACAGTATAAAGCAGAATTGTCATAGTACAGTCAATACCTCCATTGAAATCATACTTCATGCTAGTTCTTGTTCAGAATGAACACTGCCAATATTTGCTCATGGGGCCTTTAACGCACCTGAATCACAACTACTGTATTCAACACTGCTTAGACTGTGAATGACAGGTGCTGGGTCTCCACGGTAGATGCAGATACTCCAGCACAGCTATCTGCTTGAGAACGCACACACACACACACACACACACACACACACACACACACACACACACACACACACACACACACACACACACACACACACACACACACACACACACACACACACACACACACACACACACACACACACACACGTTACACTGCCAATCAGCTGGCACCTGCTTCTCATAAAGGGGAGAAACACACCCACCCACCCGACATTGCTAGAATTACAGAGGATGAGGGAAGCATGCCGCCATGTTGACATGTAACTACTGGGTGGGCCTCAGGCACATGCTATTGCTAACCACAAAGAACACAATGGCGGATAAAAGAGTTCCTTTATTTGTCATGTTGTTCTGCTCCAAGAGGAGAGAGAGAGAACGTTGAGCTGCTTGTTTCAGATGTAGGCTCCTCCAGGCTGTAACAGGATATCATAATAAGGCCTGTCTCCCGCTGGGCATTTCTCTCTAGTCTACTTTACACTACACCGCTCTGACTGGGAATGAATTACCTGAGGTCAGGGTTCTCTCTCTCTTTTTGACTCCCTCCCTCCCTCCTGACTTTTTATTGTGCTGGATGATCATGCGTCATTGCTGTCACCCTACCTTTTAATTTCCTTGCAGTTAGTCCCAATTACACACACACACACACACGCACACGCACACGCACACGCACACACACACACACACAGAGAGAGCGAGAGAGGAAAGGAGAGAGAGGGTAAGATATATAGAGAGAGTAAGATAGAGAGAGGAAAGGAGAGAGAGGGTAAGATATAGAAAAGGAGAGAGAGAGAAAGGAGAGAGAGAGAGAGTAAGAAGGAGGGAGAGAAAGAAGGAGAGAGAGAAAATGAGAGAGAGAAAGAGAGAATAATAGTTATTAGTTAGTAGTTACTGGATTTCTGACTGCTATTCTTTTTTTTTGCAACACGAAATCACTATCAGTTACCATGTGGAACATTCAGGGCCTAAACTCATCAACCTTTGGACTGAAGAGTTTAGCACTGGAGTTCAACAAAATCTTAAAGATGTTGACGTCATCATTCTGCAGGATGTAAGGCAGACATTGTCACTCACTGTCCCACAGGCTACAAAGAGGTAATTGTGCCATCACAGAAAGACAGTTCTGTCAATAGAAGCAGAGACTCTGGGGGACTGATCATTTGGTACAAATCCGAACTACAACATCTAATTGATCCCCTCAAAATTGGTAAATATCACATTTGGTTAAAACTGAAAAAAGAACTTGTACTGACAGAAAAAATATGTGTTCCTTTGCGCAATATATATCCCCACCCTTGAGGAAGAGACGTGCCATTTCCAGGCCCAGGGAAATGTGCTCATCTGTGGGGACACAAATGCGCTCACAGGAACACTACCTGATCTAACGACCACACAAGGGGACAGCTTTATTACAGGCCATACTGTTTGTAATTGCCTTAATCTGCCCATAGAAACAACAGTGACAGCACCGTCAACAAAAACGGAAAGGGATCTGTTGCAGCTCTGTAGAAGCCTGGGTCTGTACTTTTTCAATGGTAGGTTATGGGGGGCCTCTTTGGGGAGTTTCACCTACTGCTCACCTCTTGGCCACAGCACAGTAGACTATAAGATTACAGACATTGACCCTTTCTCTCTCAGCTCATTCACAGTTAAGCCACTAACACCTCTGTCTGATCATAGCCAAATTACATTGTTCCTCAAAATAACAGACATGGAAACAACCACACATTCACAGCCCAGTAAGTTATACAACATCAAAAATTCATACAGATGGGCCCAAAACAGCACAGAAGAATACCAGAAAGCAACCTGTAACCAAAATATCCAAACACTCTCAGATAACTTTCTGGATACCACATTCACTCACAGTAAAGAACACATCAATCTAGCAGTAAAAAACATCCACTATATATTCAGGCAAACAGCAAAAGAAGCACAACTGAAATTGATTAAAAAAATAAAACAAAAACGACAACAGATGACACCTGGTTTGATGCAAATTGTAGAATTATAAGGGTAAAACTTAGGACACTATCCAACCAAAAGCACAGAGATCCAAATAATGGTTAATTACGCCTTCATTACTGTGAGACTTTAAAACTCTGTAAACGTACACTCAGAACTAAAAAAGCACAGTACAACAGCAAGCAGCTGACGCTAATTGAGGAGTTCATAAACACAAACAACTTCTGTCAAAATTGGAAAAAAATAAAAAAAATCTAGACAAGAGGAATTGGCGATACAAAATGGTGACATATGGACAACCCATTTTAAAACACTCTACAACACTGTTCAAATTGACACAAACGCAGAACAATGCCAAATTCATGTTTAATGGATTAGAAAAAGCTATTAAGCACAATACAAATCCATTGGACTCCCCAAGTACTGACCAGGAGCTCTATAAGAAACTTCAGGCCCTCAAATTTAAAAAATCATGCGGACCTGATGGCATCCTAAATGAGATGCTCAAACTCACTAGTGAATTTTTTTTATTGACTATATTAAAACTGTTTAATTTGATCCTGAATGTAGATTATTTCCCTGACATCTGGAATCAAGGACTCATAACCACAATCTTTAAGAACGGAGACAAATTTGACCCTATCAATTACAGAGGCATTTGTGTGAACAGTAACCTGGGGAAGGTTTTCTGTAATATTATAAATGTAAGAGTTCTAAACTTCCTTAATAAGCACAATGTCTTGAGTAAAAGCCAAATTGGATTTATACCAAAACATCGCATGACCGATCATATTTACACCCTACACACCCTTATAGATAAACATGTCCACCAAAATAATATAATAATGGTATAATAATATAATAACAAAATAATGGTCCCGTGTGGCTCAATTGGTAGAGCATGGCGCTTGCAACGCCAGGGTTGTGGGTTCAATTCCCACGGGGGGACCAGGGTTCAATTCCCACAGGGGGACCAGGATGAATATGTATGAACTTTCCAATTTGTAAGTCGCTCTGGATAAGAGCGTCTGCTAAATGACTTAAATGTAATGTAAATGTAATAATACCAAAATACGCTTGCTTTATCGACTTCCAAAAAGCATTTAATTCTATTTGGCATACAGGACTGTTCTACAAAGTTATTGAAAGTGATGTATGGGGTAAAACATATGACATAATTAAATCAATGTATACGTGCATCATTAAAATTGACAAGAAAATAACATAATCCTTTAACCAGGGGCGGGGCCTTCACCAGGTTTGCAATCTGAGCCCTGCACTCTTCAATATTTACATCAACGAATTGGCCACTATTATAGAAAAATCCTCATCCCCTGGTGTTAGTCTCCACAATTCAGAGGTTAAATGCCTACTCTTCGCAGATGACCTATGCCTGCTGTCACCCACAGCACATGGCCTACAGCAGAGCCTGGACCTGCTAGAGCAGCACTGCCAGACCTGGGCCCTGGCAGTAAACCCCAAAAAGACTACAATTATAATTTTCCAGAGAAGATCCAGATCTCAGGAAATTAGACCAAAGTTCTCAATTGGTACAAAATATATAGAGTGCTGCACACACTACAATTACTTAGGTTTAAAAATAAGCTCAACTGGACACCTTAACTTGAAGCTAGGGGGCAGTATTTTGATGGTTGGATAAAAAACGTTCCCAAAGTAAACTGCCTATTTCTCAGGACCAGAAGATAGAATATGCATATAATTGGCAGAATAGGATAGAAAACACTCTAAAGTTTCCAAAACTGTCAAAATATTGATAGAACTGATATTGCAGGCGAAAACCTGAGGAAAATCCAACCAGGAAGTGCTGTTTTTCTGAAACTACTTTGTTCCATTGCAAGCCTATCCTCCATTTAAAGGGATATCAACCATATTCCTTTCCCTATGGCTTCCACTATGTCTTTAGACATAGTTTCAAGCTTTTATTCTGAAAAATGAGCGAGAATGATCACATCGCGTCAGTGGCTTCCCTATGGCTTCCACTATGTCTTTAGACATAGTTTCAAGCTTTTATTCTGAAAAATGAGCGAGAATGATCACATCGCGTCAGTGGATAGCCAGATGTCCTTAGATTTGTTCATGCACGCGCAACTGGTAGCGAGACATTTTCTTTCTCTCTTGTATTGAAAAGTTAAGTTGAAATATTATGGATTATTTATTGTAAAAACAACCTGAGGATTGATTATAAAAACGTTTGACATGTTTCTACAAACTTTACGGATACTATTTGGAATTTTCGTCTGCCCGTCGTGACCTGCAAGAGCCTGTGGATTACTCAATAAAATGTGCCAACCAAATGGAGGTTTGTGGATATAAAAATAATCTTTATCGAACAAAACAAACATTTATTCTGTAACTGGGAGTCTCGTGAGTGCAAACATCCGAAGATCATCAAAGGTAAGCGATTCATTTTATTGCTTTTCTGACTTTTCTGACCAATCTACTTTGCTGCTAGCTGTTTGTAATGTTTTGTCTACTGAGAGCTGTCCTCACATAATCACATGGTTTGCCTTCGCACAACCCAAGGGGGGGGGGGGGGGCGCGCCGGCCCAGACATGAAGACCACGTCAGCGACTCAACCCACTGAAGTGACGCACCCCTCCTAGGCACGGCATGGAAGAGCACCAGTAAGCCAGTGACTCAGCCCCTGTAATAGGGTTAGAGGCAGAGAATCCCAATGGAGAGAGGGGAACCGGCCAGGCAGAGACAGCAAGGGCAGTTCGTTGCTCCAGAGCCTTTCCGTTCACCTTCACACTCCTGGGCCAGACTACGCTCAATCATAGGACCTACTGAAGAGATGAGTCTTCAATAAAGACTTAAAGTTTGAGACCGAGTCTGCATCTCTCACATGGGTAGGCAGCCCATTCCATAAAAATTGAGCTCTGTAGGAGAAAACCCTGCCTCCAGCTCTTTGTTAGACATTCTAGGGACAATTAGAAGGCCTGCGTCTTGTGACCATAGTGTATGTGTAGGTATGTACGGCAGGACCAATCGGAAAGATAGGTAGGAGCAAGCCCATGTAATGCTTTGTAGGTTAGCAGTAAAACCTTGAAATCAGCCGTTGCCTTAACAGGAAGCCAGTGTAGGGAGGCTAGCACTGGAGAAATATGATCACATTTTTTGGTTCTAGTCAGGATTCTAGCAGCCATATTTAGCACTAACTAATATATATATATATATACAGTATAACCTAGAAATCAAATCAAATCAAATCAAATTGTATTTGTCACATACACATGGTTAGCAGATGTTAATGCGAGTGTAGCGAAATGCTTGTGCTTCTAGTTCCGACAATGCAGTAATAACCAACAAGTAATCTAACCTAACAATTCCACAACTACTACCTTATACACACAAGTGTAAAGGGATAAAGAATTTGTACATAAAGATATATGAATGAGTGATGGTACAGAACGGCATAGGCAAGATGCAGTAGATGGTATAGTGTACAGTCTATACATATGAGATGAGTACTGTAGGGTATGTAAACATAAAGTGGCATAGTTTAAAGTGGCTAGTGATACATGTATTACATAATGATGGCAAGATGCAGTGGATGATATACAGTACAGTATATACATATACATATGAGATGAGTAATGTAGGGTATGTAAACATTATATTAAGTGGCATTGTTTAACTTCTCTGGGATAGTTGGGACGCTAGCGTCCCAACTGACAAGCACCCCCAACCCCCCCCTCACTGATTAGCATCGCGTCACAATGAAAAGGAAAATCTAAATATCATAAAATCACAAGTCCAAGACACCAAATGAAAGATACAGATCTTGTGAATAAAGCCACCATTTCAGATTTTTAAAATGTTTTACAGGGAAGACAAAATATGTAAATCTATTAGCTAACCACGTTAGCAAAAGACACCATTTTTCTTTGTCCACCATTTTTTCTCTCCACCAGTAGCTATCACCAATTCGGCCAAATAAAGATATTGATAGCCACTAACCAAGAAAAAAACTCATCAGATGACAGTCTGATAACATATTTATTGTATAGGATAGGTTTTGTTAGAAAAATGTGCATATTTCAGGTATAAATCATAGTTTACAATTGCACCCACCATCACAACTCGACTAGAATAAATACAGAGAGCAACGTGTATTACCTAATTACTAATCATAAAACATTTCTTAAAAATACACAGCTCACAGCAATGGAAAGACACAGATCTTGTGAATTCAGACAATATTTCAGATGTTCTAAGTGTTTTACAGCGAAAACACAATAAATCGTTATATTAGCATACCACATGTGCAAACGTTACCCGAGCATTGATTCAAGCCAAAGAGAGCGATAACGTAATCATCGCCAAAATATATAAATTTTTTCACTAACCTTCTCAGAATTCTTCCGATGACACTCCTGTAACATCATATTACAACATACATATAGAGTTTGTTAGAAAATGTGCATATTTAGCCACAAAAAAACGTGGTTATACAATGACAATACTAGCAAAACTAGCCTGAAAATGTTGGGCGCCATATTTGACAGTGATCTTGTCTCATGAATAACTATTCATAAACTTGACTAAAAAAATATAAGTTGGACAGCTATCGAAACACAAATTAGTTCTTAACCTGTCTAGGATCAGCGTGCCGCTAGCGGCACTCCCCCCCCCCCCCCCACTGAAAAACCAGTGCCGCGAAATTCAAAAAAAATATTTTTTTAAAATATTTAACTTTCACACATTAAAGTCCAATACAGCTAATGAAAGACACAGATCTTATGAATCCAGTCAACATTTCCGATTTTTAAAATGTTTTACAGGGAAGACACAATATGTAAAGATGTACATCTATTACCTAAAAACACATTAGCATATTCCACCATCTTTTATTTGTCCACCAACACCAGTAGCCATCACCAATTCGGCTAAACTAAGATATTTATAGCCTCTAACCAACAAAAAAACTCATTAGATGACAGTCTGATAACATATTTATGGTATGGGATAGGTTTTGTTAGAAAAAAGTGCATATTTCAGGTAGATGGCATAGTTTACAATTGCACCCACCATCACAAATGGACTAGAATAATTACAATGAGCAACGTGTTTACCTAACTACTAATCATCAAACATTTCGTAAAAATACACAGCATACACGAATCGAAAGACACAGATCCTGTGAATACAGACAATATTTCAGATTTTCTAAGTGTCTTACAGCGAAAACACAATAAATCGTTATATTAGCTTAGCACATAGCAATTAGCAGCCCAGCATTGATTCTAGCCAAAGTGAGCGATAAAAGTCAACATCGCCAAAAGATATTAATTTTTTCACTAACCTTCTCAGAATTCTTCCGATGACACTCCTGTAACATCACATTACAACATGCATATACAGTTTGATCGAAAATGTTTATATTTAGCCACCAAAATCATGGTTAGACAATGTGAAATGTAGACAAGCTGGTAAAGAAAACGTCCTTGCGCCACTTAGACAGTGATCTACTCTTATACATAAATACTCATAAACGTGACTAAAAAATATAGGGTGGACAGGGATTGATAGACAATTTAATTCTTAATACAATTGCGTTATTACATTTTTTAATTTATCCTTACTTTTCAATACAGTTTGCGCCAAGCGAAGCTACGTCAAAAAACATGGCGTCCTAAGCCACTAAAATGTTTCGACAGAAACACGATTTATCATAATAAAAATGTCCTACCTTGAGCTGTTCTTCCATCAGTATCTTGGGCAAAGGATCCTTTCTTGGGAGAAATCGTCTTTTGGTGGAAAGCTGTCCTCTTGCCATGTGGAAATGTCAACTACGTTCGGGATGAACTGAAAAGCGTGACCAACTTTTCACATCGTTGCAAAAATAAATGTCCCAAAATCGCACTAAACGGATATAAATTGCTATAAAACGCTTTAAATTAACTACTTTGTGATGTTTGTAACTCCTATAACGAGTGAAAAGATGACCGGAGAAATATAACAGGCTAAACTAACGCTTGGAACAGGAGAGGGTCGGTGTCTTCCACGCGCGTTACGCAGCAAGAAAAGACTTGCTAGCTAAAGGTTTTTTTCATTTGTAGGGCCTGTGAACGAGCAATCGAGCCCGTTGGAATCGTCATCACGTAAAGGCATCCAGGGGAAGACGTAAGAAGTGTCCGTATAGTCATAGCAACGACAGTGCCCGTTTAAATGACTTCAGAAAAGTGGCCAACGTTTCTCAAATCTGACTCCATGTCAGGGAAATTGCTGTAGAATGGGCTCTGTTCCACTTAGAGACAAAATTTCAACTCCTATAGAAACTATAGACTGTTTTCTATCCAATAATAATAATAATATGCATATTGTACGATCAAGGATTTTGTGGGAAGCCGTTTAAAAAATTAGCCACATTAGCATAAATAGTCTAAACAGCGCCCCCATCCCCAACAGGTTAATGCAATCGCTGAATTACATTTCTAAAATTATCCTTACTGTGCAATACAGGGTTCGCCAAGCGAAGCTATACCCCCAAAAAATGGCGGAATATGCGTTTAACATTTTTCGACAGAACAACGATTTATCATCTTAAATATTTCTTACTATGAGGTGATCTTCCATCAGAATCTTGGGCAATGTATCCTTTCTTGGGTCTAACCTTCTTTTGGTCGAAAGATGTCCTCTTGTCCGTCGAAATGCCCACTAACGTTCGACCGGAAACGTGCCCGGCGCTTGAAAGTGCATCACAAAGCAATGCCTCAAAATCGCACTAAACGGATTTTAAAGTGCTATAAAACGGATTAAATTAACTACCTTATGATGTTTTTAACACCTATAACGAGTAAAAACATGACCGGTGATATATTACTGGCTAAACAACAGCTTGGAAAGAGAGCAGGTCCGACGTCCATCGTGCGTCAGGCGCAGGGAGCAAAAGAACGATACATCTGGTCTTTGGCCTTTTATACAGGCCCTGATTGCGCAATCAACTCCATTCAATTGTCACCACTTACTGACATCTAGAGGAAGGCGTGGGCAGTGTTTGTATCCTCATAGCATTTACAGGGACATTAAAACTGACCTGGGACCAGAGGCCAAGATTTCTGAAATCTCACTCCATATCAGGAAAAGTGCTGTAGAATGAGTTCTGTTCCACTCAGAGACATAATTCAAACGGCTATAGAAACTAGAGAGTGTTTTCTATCCAATAATAACAATAATATGCATATTGTAAGAGCAGGAATTGAGTACTAGGCAGTTTAATTTGGAGACCAATTTTCCCTAAGTCGAAACAGCACCCCCTATATCCCAGAGAGGTTAAAGTGGCTAGTGATACATTTTTACATAATTTCCATCAATTCCCATTATTAAAGTGGCTGGAGTTGAGTCAGTATGTTGGCAGCGGCCACTAAATGTTAGTGGTGGCTGTTTAACCTCTAACGAGCACCTACCCCGGGTCCGGGAGCACCCCCCACCCCCCCCCCCCCCCCACACTGATTAGCATCGCTAGCATAGCGTCACAATTAAATAGTAGCATCTAAATATCATTAAATCACAAGTCCAAGACACCTAATGAAAGATACAGATCCTGTGAATAAAGCCACCATTTCAGATTTTTTTAATGTTTTAACGGGAAGACAAAATATGTAAATCTATTAGCTAACCACGTTAGCAAAAGACATCACTTTTCTAACTCCATCAGTTTCTTACTCCATCAGGTGCTATCACCAATTCGGCTAGACTAAGATATTGATAGCCACTAACCAAGAAAAAACCTAATCAGATGACAGTCTGATAACATATTTATGGTATAGGATAGGTTTTGTTAGAAAAATGTGCATATTTCAGGTAGATTTCATAGTTTACAATTGCACCCACCGTCACAAATGGACTAGAATAAATAAATAGAGCAACGTGTATTACCTAATTACTAATCATCAAACATTTCGTAAAAATACACAGCATACACTAATCGAAAGACACAGATCCTGTGAATACAGACAATATTTCAGATTTTCTAAGTGTCTTACAGCGAAAACACAATAAATCGTTATATTAGCATACCACATGTTCAAACATTACCCCAGCATAGATTCTAGCCAAAGAGAGCGATAACGTCAACATTGCCAAAATATATTAATTTTTTCACTAACCTTCTCAGAATTCTTCCGATGACACTCCTGTAACATCATATTACACAATCCATATAGAGTTTGATCGAAAATGTGCATATTTAGCGGCACAAATCGTGCTTACACAATGGAAATAGTGTCCAACTACTCAAGCAATCTGCCCGGCGCCATTTTGAAAATACAAATATTTTTATCAAAAACTATTCATAAACTTGACTAAAAAAATACAGGTTGGACATGAAATGAAAGATGCATTAGTTATTAATGCAAACGCTGAGTTAGATTTTTAAAATTAACGTTACTAGACATACAGTGTGCGTTACAGCCAGACTAGTGCTGCAATAATCGCGTCACTAATCGCCATTATGGAGTTTACATTTTTCCACATAAAAACGGAATAACATCATAAATAGCTCTTACTTTTCGACGAGCTTCCATCAGAATCTTGGCATGGTGGTTCTTTGTCCAAAAGAATCGTTGCTTGGTTGTAAAACGTTGCATTCAACTTCTGATATAGCAGCTAACTATAGCTAACAATTGCTAACATTAGCTAACGTGTCCAAATCCTCAATACGCAATACTGAGTAAATTCCAAAAAATAGCAATATACTCGCAAAATCTGATATAACTCGGTTTCAAATAGCTTCGTTATGATGTTTCTAACACCTATATCAAATTAAATTACAGACTGATATATCTAAAGTTCATTAGTGAGCGTTCGAAAATGGCATCCCCAGGTCTCTCTCTGCGTAAAGTTCAACGTCGAAAAGAAGGCGTACCTCACTCCTTGGTCTTTTATAACCTCTGAGAGTTACGTAGGAGGCCCATTCCACTTCTCATTGCTTAGTGACATCCAGGGGAAGGCGGGTGCAGTTCGTGTCGTTCCATAGGATATACACACCCCTTTAAACTGAACTGAGATCAGAGCTTCGCTCTCAGACCTTCGCAAAACCTGTCATGGATTTCGCTGTAGAAAGAGTTCTGTTCCACTCAGAGACATAATTCAAACGGCTATAGAAACTAGATAGTGTTTTCTATCCAATAATAACAATAATATGCATATTGTACGATCAAGAATTGAGTAGGAAGCCGTTTCATCTGTAGAGACAATTATGCTAATTTGAAACAGCACCCCATATAGTCGCAAGAAGTTAACAGTCTGATGGCCTTGAGATAGAAGCTCTTTTTCAGTCTCTCGGTCCCTGCTTTGATGCACCTGTACTGACCTCGCCTTCTGGATGATAGCGGGGTGAACAGGCAGTGGCTCGGGTGGTTGTTGTCCTTGATTATCTTTATGGCCTTCCTGTGACATCGGGTGGTGTAGGTGTCCTGGAGGACAGGTAGTTTGCCCCCGGTGATGCGTTGTGCAGACCTCACTACCCTCTGGAGAGCCTTACGGTTGTGGGCGGAGCAGTTGCCGTACCAGGCGGTGATACAGCCCGACAGGATGCTCTCGATTGTGCATCTGTAGAAGTTTGTGAGTGCTTTTGGTGACAAGCCGAATTTCTTCAGCCTCCTGAGGTTGAAGATGCGTTGCTGCGCCTTCTTCACAACGCTGTCTGTGTGGGTGGACCAATTCAGTTTGTCCGTGATGTGTACACCGAGGAACTTTCCACCTTCTCCACTACTGTCCCGTCGATGTGGATAGGGGGGTGATCCCTCTGCTGTTTCCTGAAGTCTAATCATCTCCTTTGTTTTGTTGACGTTGAGAGTGAGGTTATTTTCCTGACACCACACTCCGAGGGCCCTCACCACCTCCCTGTAGGCCGTCTCGTCGTTGTTGGTAATCAAGCCTACCACTGTAGTGTCGTCCGCAAACTTGATGATTGAGTTGGAGGCGTGCATGGCCACGCAGTCGTGGGTGGCCATGGGAGTACAGGAGAGGGCTCAGAACGCACCCTTGTGGGGCCCCAGTGTTGAGGATCAGCGGGGTGGAGATGTTGTTACCTACCCTCACCACCTGGGGGCGGCCCGTCAGGAAGTCCAGGACCCAGATGCACAGGGCGGGGTCGAGACCCAGGGTCTCGAGCTTGATGACGAGTTTGGAGGGTACTATGGTGTTAAATGCTGAGCTGTAGTCGATGATCAGCATTCTCACATAGGTATTCCTCTTGTCCAGATGGGTTAAGGCAGTGTGCAGTGTGGTTGCGATTGCGTCGTCTGTGGACCTATTGGGTCGGTAAGCAAATTGTAGTGGGTCTAGTATGTCAGGTAGGGTGGAGGTGATATGGTCCTTGACTAGTCTCTCAAAGCACTTCATGATGACGGAAGTGAGTGCTACGGGGCGCTAGTCGTTTAGCTCAGTTACCTTAGCTTTCTTGGGAACATGAACAATGGTGGCCCTCTTGAAGCATGTGGGAACAGCAGACTGGGATAAGGATTGATTGAATATGTCCGTAAACACACCAGCCAGCTGGTCTGCGCATGCTCTGAGGACGCGCCTGGGAATGCCGTCTGGGCCTGCAGCCTTGCGAGGGTTAACACGTTTAAATGTTTTACTCACCTCGGCTGGTGTGAAGGAGAGCCCGCAGGTTTCGGTAGCGGGTCGTGTCAGTGGCACTGTATTGTCCTCAAAGCGAGCAAAAAAGTTATTTAGTCTGGGAGCAAGAACACCCCCTAGTCAAGCCCTGACCTACTACACCATAGAGAACCAAGGGCTCTCTATGGTCAGGGCGTGACAGTACCTCCCTTGAAGGTGCGGACTCTGGCCGCAAAACATGAAACCAAATGGGGAGGGTAGGGGGGTGATTAGTGTCGGTGGCGGCTCCGGTGCAGGTCGTAGCCCCAGCCCAGACCACGGATCCGGCCATGGCGCCGGGCTGAACGCCGTGCCTGGACTGGGCATCGGCGCAAAGGAGGGCTCCGGCCATGGAGCTGGGCTGGACGCTGTGCCTGGACTGGGCACCGGCGCAAAGGAGGGCTCTGGCCATGGCGCCGGGTTGAACGCCGTGCCTGGACTGGGCACCGGCGCAGAGGGCTCCCGGCTTTGGAGCTGAGTTGGACGCCGTGTCTGGACTGAGCATCGGCGCAGAAGAAGGCTCCGGCCATGGAGCTGGGCTGACCGCCATGCCTGGACTGGGCACCGGCGCAGAGGAAGGCTCCTGCCATGGAGCGGGACTGGACGCCGTGCATGGACTGGCTACCGGCGCAGAGGAAGGCTCCTGCCCTGGAGCTGGACTGGACGCCTTGCCTGGAAGCTTCGGACCATTGACCGCCGCTGGTGGTTCCGGACCGTGGACCGTCGCAGGAGGTTCCGGACTGTGAACCGTGGCCGGAAGCCCCAGACTGTGGACCGTCACCGGAAGCTCCAGACTGGGGACTGTCGCCGGAAGCTCTGGACTGTGAACCATCACCGGAAGCTCTGGACTGTGAATGCGCACTGGACGGTCCACCTAGTGCGTGGAGCCGGTACAGGTGGCACTGGACTGGTGACACGCACTTCAGGGCGAGTGCGGGGAGCAGGCACAGGACGTACCGGACTGGGGAGGTGCACTGGAGGCCTGATGCGTGGAGCCGGCACAGGTGGCACCGGACTGGTGACATGCACTTCAGGGCGAGTGCGGGGAGCAGGCACAGGACGTACCGGACTGGGGAGGCGCACTGGAGGCCTGATGCGTGGGGCCGGTACAGGTTGCACCGGACGGGTGACACGCACTTCAGGTCTAGTGCGGGAAGCTGGCACAGGACGTACCGGACTGGGAAGGCGCACTGGAGGCCAGATGCGTGAAACCGGTGCAGATGGCACCAGACTGGTGTCACGCTCTTCAGCACCGCTGTGCTGCAGCATTCTCATTGCTACCACCTCTCTCCGGAATCTTTCATCAAATTCATCCTCTGACTCCCAAACAGGCTCTGGCACTCTCCGCTGCTCGACCGCCAGCTCCATGTGCCCGACCAAAAAATCTTTGGGTTTCTGTGGCCGTGGTCCTCGGCGTCATCGCTGTCCTTCCATGCTCCTTGGCGAGTCCCGCCAAGGAATGGTCTCGTGTCCTCTCATGTCCTCCCATGTCCAAAACTTCCTTACCTCATTTTCACGCTGCTTGGTCCTTTGTTGGTGGGATATTCTGTCACGATCGTATGCAGAGACGGACCAAGGCGCAGCGTGATTGGAGTTCCACATCTTCAAACAAGGAAACAAACAATGACCGTGCAGTACTGAGGTGCAACATGCACTCACTCAAAAACAATATCCCACAAAGCAGGTGGAAACAGGGAACCCTTAAAACTTCTTGTCAATAGGGGGGCGCTGTTTTCACTTTGGAAAACATCTTGCCCAAATTAAACAGCCTCGTCCTCTGTTCTAGATCATACAATATGCATATTATTATTACTATTGGATAGAAAACACTCAGAAGTTTCTAAAACGGTTTGAATTATATATGTGAGTAAAACAGAACTCATTTGGCAGCAAACTTCCATACAGGAAGTAAAAAATCTGAAAACGAGGCTCTGTTTCAGGGCCTGCCTATTCAACTGGCTTTTATTTATCGATATGTATGCACTTCATACGCCTTCCACTAGATGTCAACAGGCAGTGGAAGGTTGAATGGGGTGTCTAGCTTGATCTGAGGCCGAATAAGAGCTTTTGGAGTGACAGGTCCGGTATTTTCTTTGTCTTCGACGGCGCGCGGGGGAGCTCGACATTGTCTTCTGAAAAAGTTCGGTATACACGGCGAATATCTCCGGCTCTGATTTTATTTGATACATATGAGAAAAACATCATAAAGTAGATTTTTTCAACCTAGTTTTATCAGTTTATTCAACGTTTAATGGGACCTTTGGAATTTTCCGTTCTTTGCGCCAAGAGAGGATGGGAATGTTCGCGCCACAATGCTAGCCAAGGTTGCTAATTCGACAGAAGAAATTGACATTCTAAAACCAAACAATATAGGATATATATAAATAGGACTCCTTGTACAACATTCTGATGGAAGCTCAGCAAAAGTAAGAAAACATTTATAATGTTATTTCGTATTTCTGTGTAATATGTTGATGCCTATTCTCCGCCGTGTTGGTGAGCGCTGTCTCACAATAACCCAAGCTGTATGTTGTGGTAAAGTTATTTTTAAAAATCTAACACAGCGGTTGCATTAAGAACCAGTGTATCTTTCATTTGCCATTGTCACGTTCCTGACCTATTTTTGTTAGTTTGTTGTATGTGTTAGTTGGTCAGGACGTGAGTTTGGGTGGGCATTCTATGTTTTCTGTTTCTGTGTTGGTTTTGGGTTGCCTGGTATGGCTCTTAATTAGAGGCAGGTGTTTGGCGTTCCTCTAATTAAGAGTCATATTTAGGTAGGCGTTGTCACAGTGTTCGTTGTGGGTGATTGTCTTCCGTGTCTGTGTTTGTACACCACGCCGGACTGTTTACGGTTTGTTCCGTTTGTGTAGCCTATGTTCCTATTCGTGCGTTTTTTCTTGTTTTATGTAAGTACGTCGTCTAGGTCTGTCTACACCGTTTGTTGTTTTTTGTTAGTTTAATCAAGTTCGTGTTTTCGTTAATAAAATATGTCTGTTCTCTACGCTGCGCCTTGGTTCCCTCAATACTCCTCCTCTTCCGAAGATGAAGAGGAGGAGGAATGCCGTTACAGCCATACAACAAGTATTTTTATGTAAAGTTTATGATGAGTTCTTTGGTCAGATTAGGTGAGTGTCCAAAATATCTCCGGACATTCTGGGGAAATGTTGCTACGTATTCACAATGTATAACCACGATTTGCAGCTCTAAATATACACATTTTCGAACAAAACATAAATGTATTGTATAACATGATGTTATAAGACTGTCATCTGATGAAGTTGTCCAAAGGTTAGTGATTAATTTTATATCTATTGCTGGTTTTTGCGAAAGCTACCTTTGCGGTGAATAAATGCCTTTGTGTGTTTGGCTATTGTGGTAAGCTAATATAATTCTATATTGTGTTTTCGCTGTGAAACACTTAAAACATTGGAAATATTGTCTGGATTCACAAGATGTTTATCTTTCATTTGCTGTACACCATGTATTTTTCATGAATGTTTTATGATGAGTATTTATGTATTACACGTTGCTCTCTGTAATTATTCAGAGAGCAATTTTTGATGGTGGCTGCAATGTAGAACTATGATTTATACCTCAAATATGCACATTTTCGAACAAAACATACATGTATTGTATAACATGTTATAAGACTATCATCTGATGAAGTTGTACAAGGTTAGTCATTAACCTGTTGAGGATGGGGGCGCTGTTGAGACTATTTATGCTAATTGGGTAATTTTTGAAACGGCTTCCCACAAAATCCTTGATCGTACAATATGCATATTATTATTATTATTGGATAGAAAACAGTCTATAGTTTCTATAGGAGTTGAAATTTTGTCTCTAAGTGGAACAGGGCCCATTCTACAGCAATTTCCCTGACATGGAGTCAGATTTCAGAAATGTTGGCCACTGTTCTGAAGTCAGTTAAAAGGGCACTGTTATTGCTATGACTATACGGACACTGCTTACGTCTTCCCCTCGATGCCTTTACGTGATGACGATTCCAATGGGGTCGATTGCGCGTTCACAGGCCCTATAAATTAAAAAACCCTGTAGCTAGCAAGTCTTTTCTTGGTGCGTAACGCGCTTGGAGGACACCGACCCGCTCCTGTTCCAAGCGTTAGTTTAGCCTGTTATATTTCTCCGGTCATCTTTTCACTCGTTATAGGAGTTAAAAACATCATAAGGTAGTTAATTTAAAGCGTTTTATAGCAATTTATATCCGTTTAGTGCGATTTTGGGACATTTATTTTTGAAACGATGTGAATAGCTGGGCACGCTTTTCAGTTCATCCCGAACGCAGTTGGCATTTCCACATGGCAAGAGGACAGCTTTCCACCAAAAGACGATTACTCCCAAGAAAGGATCCTTTGCCCAAGATACTGATGGAAGAACAGCTCAAAGTAGGACATTTTTATTATGATAAATCGTGTTTCTGTCGAAACATTTTAGTGGCTTAGGACGCCATGTTTTTTGACGTAGCTTCGCTTGGCGCAAACTGTATTGAAAAGTAAGGATAAATTAAAAAATGTAATTCCGCAATTGTATTAAGAATTAAATTGTCTATCAATCCCTGTCCACCCTATATTTTTTAGTCACGTTTATGAGTATTTATGTATAAGAGTAGATCACTGTCTAAGTGGCGCAAGGACATTTTCTGACCAGCTGAGCTACATTTCACATTGTCTAACCATGATTTTGGTGGCTAAATATAAACGTTTTCGATCAAACTCTATATGGATTGTGTAATATGATGTTACAGGAGTGTCATCTGAAGAATTCTGAGAAGGTTAGTGAAAAAATTAACTTCTTGAGAATACAGGGGGTGCTGTTTTCACATTAGCATAATTGCCTCTACAGATAAAACTGCCTCTTATTCAATTATTGCTGTTACTATATGCATATAACCATATGCCATTGGATAGAAAACAAGCTATGGTTTCTAAAACCGTTCCAATTGAGTCTCTGAGTCAAACACAGGTCATTTCACAGCACTTTCCCTGAGCCAGAAAAAGATTGCAAGATGTGTATGCTCGCTTCAAAGCTCTGCCTATATATGGTCACGCGACCTATGACCCGAAACACACTTCCTTCTTCTTCCTCTGGGTGTCTGGAAGACGTCAGAGGAGAAATTTTTTGTTTATCTTGTACTGACGTGAAATAAGACCTATTTCTTTAGCGTGACCGACAACTTCCGGTTTCCTGAGATGCGCGTTTAGAGAAGCCATTGACTTTTGTTATGCTGACGTTACGGATGAAAACTATCTCCGTGTCGAAGTTTGTTTGATACATGTGACCATATCACCGTAATGTATGTTTTTTCAATATAGTTTAATCAGATTATTAGAATTTTTTCGGGAGTTTTGCCGTGTTCCGTTCTGTGAGTTTTTTAACTTTGGACAGAGCCGTGCTAGTCGACCAGTACCCAGGCTAAATGAAGAGGGAAAGTTGCCATTGTGAATGGATTGAACGACTCATCGGGACTAAGGACACCTTGATCAACATTCTGATGAAAGATCAGCAATAGTAAGACCCAATTTACGATGTTATTTCATATATCTGTCGTGCATGTGAACTGGTCGCGCGCGTCCAGCTGGTTCTGGCTGGCCTGGTTATGCTAATTAGCGCTACATTTTGTTTTCGCTATAAAACATTTAAAAAATCTGAAATATTGTTTGGATTCACCAGATGTTGGGCTTTCAATGTCTGTACGCTGTGTATTTTTTCTGAAATGTTTTAAGACAAGTAATTAGTTATATAACGTTGGTCTCTGTAATTGTTCTAGCTGCATCAGCACTATATCAGATTGCAGCTGCAATGTAGAACTGTGATTTATACCTGAAAAATGCACATTTAAAAAAAAAAAACTATGCTATACCATAAATATGTTATCAGACTGTCATCTTAAGAATTTTTTTGTTGGTTAGTGGCTATCAATATCTTAGTTTAGCCGAATTGGTGATAGCACCTGATGGAGTAAGAAACTGTTGGAGTAAGAAAATGGTGTCATTTTGCTAACGTGTTTAGCTAATAGATTTACATATTGTGTCTTCCCTGTAAAACATTTAAAAAATCTGAAATGGTGGTTTTATTCACAAGATCTGTGTCTTTCATTGGGTGTCTTGGACTTGTGATTTAATGATATTTAGATGCTACTATTTAATTGTGACGCTATGCTAGCGATGCTAATCAGTGTGGGGGGTGTGGGGGGTGCTCCCGGATCCGGGTTAGGTACTCTGTAGAGGTTTTAATATATTTTTGGCGATGTTGACGTTATCGCTCACTTTGGCTAGAATCAATGCTGGGCTGCTATGTGCTATGTGCTATGCTAATATAACGATTTATTTTGTTTTCGCTGTAAGACACTTAGAAAATCTGAAATATTGTCTGTATTCACAGGATCTGTGTCTTTCGATTCGTGTATGCTGTGTATTTTTACGAAATGTTTGATGATTAGTAAGTAGGTAAACACGTTGCTCTAAGTAGTTTTTCTATTCCATTTGTGACGGTGGGTGCAATTGTAACCTATGCCATCTACCTGAAATATGCACTTTTTTCTAACAAAACCTATCCCATACCATAAATATGTTATCAGACTGTCATCTGATGAGTTTTTTTGTTGGTTAGGGGCTATAAATATCTTAGTTTAGCCGAATTGGTGATGGCTACTGGTGTTGGTGGACAAATAAAAGATGGTGGATTATGCTAATGTGTTTTTAGGTAATAGATGTACATCTTTACATATTGTGTCTTCCCTGTAAAACATTTTAAAAATCGGACATGTTGACTGGATTCACAAGATCTGTGTCTTTCATTAGCTGCATTGGACTTTAATGTGTGAAAGTTAAATGTTTTAAAAAAATATTTTTTTTGAATTTCGCGGCACTGGTTTTTCAGTGGGGGGGGGGGGGTGTGCTGCTAGCGGCACGCTGATCCTAGACAGGTTAATTTTATCTCTATTTTGTCGGTTTTGTGAAAGCTACCTATGCGGTGGAAACATGGTGAAAATATGCGGTTGTGTGTTTGGCTATTGTGGTTAGCTAATAGAAATACATATTGTGTTTTTGCTGTATAACATTTAAAAAATCGGAAATGATGGCTGGATTCACAAGATCTTTATCTTTCATTTGCTGTATTGGACTTGTGATTTCATGAAAATTATATTATATGATATCCCTGTCCCGTTAGGCTAGGCTATGCTAGTCAGCTTTTTTGATGAGGAGGAACCCGGATCCGGGAGGGTGATGAAGTAGAGGATTTTAAGTATGATCCCCAATTAGAGACAATGAACATCAGCTGCCTCTAATTGTGGACCATACCAAGAGCACCAACATAGAAATATATAACCTAGAACACCCCCTAGTCACGCCCTGACCTACTACACCATAGAGCACCAAGGGCTCTCTATGGTCAGGGCGTGACAAATCGACCATAGTTACTGATCAAAACCTTAGAATAATCTTGACAAAGTACAGGCTCAGTGAGCACAGCATTGAGAAGGGTATAAACAGGAAAACCTGGCTTCCTGTAGAGGAAAGGCTGTGCAACCACTGCACCACAGTAGAACCTGAGACGGAGCTGCATTTCCTGACAAAATGTCAAAAACATAAAACAATTAGAGTGTGTCATTTCCCCAAATTTGAAACTCTTATTCAAGGTTAAATAAATAAATAAATAAATCATGATTTTCCCCTCCAAAAACCTTTCAGAAACACAAATATAAATTCACCCTGAACAACATCATAATTGAACACACAAGAAATTACACATACCTTGGTCTGACCATATCTGTATCGGAATACTTTAATATGTATGTGAATAAACTCAAAGAAAAAGCCCGCAGCGCATTGTATACAATAAAAATACAATTATTCAATATGAACATCCCAATTAGAATTCGGGTCAAAATATTTGACAGTGTAATCCTACCAAAAGCTCTTTATGAAAGTGAGGTTTGGGGGCCAATCAATTAACTGGACTTTGATATGTGGGGCAAACATCCAATTGAAGCCCTACATGCAGAAGTCTGTCGTAACATTCTACAAGTCCAGAGAAATACACCAACTAATGCATGTAGGGCAGAATTGGGCCGCTTTCCAGTGTTAATGAAAATACAGAAAAGATGCTAAAAATGTTGGCTACATCTAAAGTCCAAATTCAAGTCTTCAATTTAAAGCACTTCAAACTCAAGAGCTGAGCCCATAAATGAGTTCTCTCAGTCAGCTGTTGTTGGACCTAACCAACCAAGCTGTAACGGCTTTCCTCCTCCTCTTCATCCGAAGAGGAGGAGCAGGGATTCGACCAAAACGCAGCGTTTTGAAATGACATGATTTTAATGAACAAGACGAAAAAACACGAAACGAAATACACTTGAATAATTAACAAAATAACAAAACGGAGTAGACAGACCTGGACATGGAACTACAATAAATACACGAAGAACTCACGAACAGGAACAGACTACATAAACAGAGACAGTCCCGTGTGGCACGACAAACACTGACACAGGAGACAACCACTCACAAACAAACAGTGTCAAAACACCTACCTTCATATGACTCTCAATCAGAGGAAATGAAAACCACCTGCCTCTAATTGAGAGCCATATCAGGTCACCCTTATACAAACATAGAAACATATAACATAGACTACCCACCCAAACTCACGCCCTGACCGTCAAACACATACAAAATAACAGAAAACCGGTCAGGAACGTGACATAACCCCCCCCTCAAGGTGCGTACTCCGAACGCACCACCAAAAGTCTAGGGGAGGGTCTGGGTGGGCGTCTGACCACGGTGGTGGCTCAGGTTCAGGGCGAGGTCCCCACCCCACCATAGTCAATCCCAGCTTACGTCTCCCCCTCTGAATGACCACCCTCCTATTCCACCCACTTAATTTAAGGGGCAACACCAAGATAAAGGACAGCTCCGGGACAAGGTAGCTCAGGATAGAGAGGTAGCTCAGGACAGAGGGATAGCTCAGGATAGAGAGGTAGCTCAGGATAGAGGGGCAACTCCGGACTGAAGGGCAGCTCCGGACAGAGAGACAGCTCTGGACTGAGGGGCAGTTCTGGATAAATAACAGCTCCGGGCTGAGGGGCTGCTCATGGTTGGCTGACGACTCTGGACGCTCATGGCTGGCTGACGGCTCTGGACGCTCATGGCTGGCTGATGGCTCTGGACGCTCATGGCTGGCTGACGGCTCTGGACGCCCATGGCTGGCTGACGGCTCTGGACGCTCATGGCTGGCTGACGGCTCTGGACGCTCATGGCTGGCTGACGGCTCTGGACGCTCATGGCTGGCTGGCGGCTCTGGACGCTCATGGCTCGCTGGCGGCTCTGGACGCTCATGGCTCACTGGCGGCTCTGGCAGATCCTGTCTGGTTGGCGGCTCTGGCAGATCCTGTCTGGTTGGCGGCTCTGGCAGATCCTGTCTGGTTGGCGGCTCTGGCAGATCCTGGTTGGTTGGCGGCTCTGGCAGATCCTGTCTGGTTGGCGGCTCTGGCAGATCCTGACTGACGAATGGCTCTAGCGGCTCCTGACTGACTACCGGCTCTGACGGCTCGGGACAGACGGGCGGCTCTAATGGCTCGGGACAGACGGATGGCTCAGACGGCACTGGGCAGACGGATGGCTCAGACGGCGCTGGGGAGACGGATGGCTCAGACGCCGCTGGGGAGACGGATGGCTCAGACGCCGCTGGGGAGACGGATGGCTCAGACGGCGCTGGGGAGACGGATGGCTCAGACGGCGCTGGGGAGACGGATGGCTCAGACAGCGCTGGGGAGACGGATGGCTCATATGGTGCTGGTGAGACGGATGGCTCTGGCCGGATGAGACGCACTGTAGGCCTGGTGCGTGGTACCGGAACTGGAGGTACCGGGCTAAGGACACACACCTTCAGGCTAGTGCGGGGAACAACAACAGAGCACACTGGACTCTCAATGCGCACTATAGGCCTGGTGCGTGGTACCGGAACTGGAGGTACCGGGCTGAGGGCACGCACATCAGGGTGAGTGCGGGGAGAAGGAACAGTGAGTACAGGGCTCTGGAGACGCACAGGTGGCTTAGTGCGTGGTGCCGGAACTGGAGGCACTGGGCTGGAGACACGCACCATAGGGAGAGTGCGTGTAGGAGGAACAGGGCTCTGGAAACGCACTGGAAGCCTTGTGCGTGGTGTAGGCACTGGTGGTACTGGGCTGGGGCGGGGAGGTGGCGCCGGAAATACCGGACCGTGCAGGCGTATTGGCTCCCTTGAGAACTGAGCCTGCCCAACCTTACCTGGCTGAATGCTCCCCGTCGCCCGACCAGTGCGGGGAGGTGGAATAACCCGCACCGGGCTATGTAGGCGAACCGGGGACACGCGTAAGGCTGGTGCCATGTATGCCGGCCCGAGGAGACTTTCTGGTGGCCAGATATGTAGGGCCGGCTTTATGACATCCGGCTCAATGCTCAATCTACCCCTACCAGTGCGGGGAGGTGGAATAACCCGCACCGGGCTATGCACACGTACAGGAGACACCGTGCGCTCTACTGCGTAACACGGTGTCTGCCTGTACTCCCGCTCTCCACGGTTAGCCTGGGAAGTGGGCGCAGGTCTCCTACCTGCCCTTGGCCCACTACCTCTTAGCCCCCCCGGGGGGTATCTTCACGGGCTTCCGTGCTAGCCGCGTACCTTCATATCTCCGGTCTTGAGCTTGATTCTCCGGCTTCCAGCCACGTCTCATTGCTGCCTCCTCATACCACCGCTCCTGGGCTGTGGCTGCCTCCTTCCACTCACGAGAGCGGCGATATTCTCCAGTTTGCGCCCAGGGTTCCTTTCCGTCCAATATTTCCTCCCATGTCCACGAGTCCTGGTTCTTTAGTTACGCTCTCCCACGCTGCTTGGTTGTATTGTGGTGGGTGGTTCTGTAACGGCAGGGATTCGACCAAAACGCAGCGTTTTGAAATGACATGATTTTAATGAACAAGACGAAAAAACACGAAATGAAATACACTTGAATAATTAACAAAATAACAAAACGGAGTAGACAGACCTGGACATGGAACTTACATAAATACACGAAGAACTCACGAACAGGAACAAACTACATAAACCGAGACAGTCCCGTGTGGCGCAACAAACACAGGAGACAACCACTCACAAACAAACAGTGGGAAAACACCTACCTTAATATGACTCTCAATCAGAGGAAATGAAAACCACCTGCCTCTAATTGAGAGCCATATCAGGTCACCCTTATACAAACATAGAAACATATAACATAGACTACCCACCCAAACTCACGCCCTGACCGTCAAATACATACAAAATAACAGAAAACCGGTCAGGAACGTGACACAAGCTGACACTAGCACTGCTTCAAAAGAAAGAATTCCAATAAACAAAATCATGAACCAATCAAATGACTCATATTTACAACATTGGAAAAATTAAACAAAATCCCAAAGCTGGCTAAATTGCTATCTGACCCTAAACAGAGAATATGAATTGGCTAAGTCTCTACTCTGTCAGAGATACGAAGCAGAGACAGATCCTTACCAAGTACAGGCTGAGTGACCACCAATTGGCAATAGAAACTGGGCAGACATAAAAAGACATGGCTACCCAAAGAGGATGTGGTCACTGCACGACAGTGTTGTGTATCATGTTGTGTATCATTCCAAATTGTTGTGGTATGGGTAGTATGGTGATGGTAGTGATAGCAGGTTAATGATGGTGGTGGTAGTAGTAGTAATGATGTAATGGTGAAGATGACAGTCATTTAGTTAGTTATAGTTTCTTTTCTCCATGTTTAGATTTTTATATTTATTTCATTTCTAATATATTGTTATTGATGTTATTTTTGTATTTAATTTTGTATTATTATTTACTTCCATTTTATATGATCATTTGTTATTGTTTATAATTGTATTACCAATGTATATTGTATACATTGTTGATTTGGCAATATTGACACAATGTTTTCATGTCAATAAAGCAGCTTGAATTTGAATTTGAATTTGAGAGAGAGAGAAGGAGAAAGAGAGAGGAAAGAAGAGAGACAGTGTAAGATAGACAGGAAAGGAGAGAGAAAGAGAGCGAGAGAGAGCGGGTAAGATTGAGAGAGAGGGAGAGAGAGGGGGTAAGAGAGAGAGAGGGAGAGAGAGGGGGTAAGATAGAGAGAGAGGGAGAGAGAGAGAGAGAGAGAGAGAGAGGGTAAGATAGAGGGAGAGAGAGAGGGTAAGATGAGGGAGAGAGAGAGAGAGGGTAAGACAGAGAGAGAGGGAGAGAGAGGGGGTAAGATAGGGAGAGAGAGAGAGAGAGAGAGAGGGTAAGATAGAGAGAGAGAGGGTAAGATTGAGAGAGAGGGGGTAAGATAGAGAGAGAGGGAGAGAGAGCGAGAGAGAGAGAGAGGGTAAGATAGAGGGAGAGAGAGGGTAAGATAGAGGGAGAGAGAGAGGGTAAGATAGAGGGAGAGAGAGAGGGTAAGATAGAGGGAGAGAGAGAGAGAGAGGTTAAACAAATCCAATTTTGATAAACTCCCATATCTACTGGGAGAAATTCCACAGTGTGCCATCACAGCAGCAAGATTTGTGACCTGTTGCCACAAGAAAAGGGCAACCAGTGAAGAACAAACACCATTGTAAATACAACCCATATTTATGCTTATTTATTTTAACTTGTGTGCTTTAACCATTTGCACATTGTTACAACACTGTATATATATAATATAACATTTGTAATGTCTTTATTGTTTTGAAACTTCTGTATGTGTAATGTTTACTGTTAATTTGTATTGTTTATTTCACTTTTGTATAATATCTACCTCACTTGCTTTGGCAATGTTAACACATGTTTCCCATGCCAATAAAGCCCCTTGAATTGAATTGAATTGAATTGGGAGAGAGAGAGGGTAAGATAGAGGGAGAGAGAGAGGGTAAGATAGCGGGAGAGAGAGAGGGTAAGATAGAGGGAGAGAGAGAGGGTAAGATAGAGGGAGAGAGAGAGAGGGTACGATAGAGAGATAGAGAGAGAGGGTAAGATAGAGAGATAGAGAGAGAGGGTAAGATAGAGAGATAGAGAGATACAGAGATAGAGAGAGAGAGGGATTAAGATAGAGGGAGAGAGAGAGGGTAATATAGAGGGAGAGAGAGGGTAAGATAGAGGGAGATATTGAGAGAGAGAGAGAGAGAGAGAGAGAGAGAGAGAGAGGGGGTAAGATAGAGGGAGAGAGAGAGGGTAAGATAGAGGGAGAGAGAGAGAGGGTAAGATAGAGGGAGAGAGAGAGGGTAAGATAGAGGGAGAGAGAGAGAGCGTAAGATAGAGAGATAGAGAGATAAAGAGATAGAGAGAGAGAGAGGGTAAGATAGATAGATAGAGAGATAGAGAGAGAGGGTAAGATAGAGAGATAGAGAGAGAGAGGGTAAGATAGAGAGATAGAGAGATAGAGAGAGAGGGTAAGATAGAGAGAGAGAGAGAGCTGAGCTAACATCTGCTGGTGCGGTGGCATTTCACAAATATCTTCTTGGGTCTTCAAAGAATGCAGTAAAAGTATCAACCAGACACATCAGTTATTCTAGTTTGTTCAGTTTGTTGCTTGTTTGGCTGTTTAGACAGAAAACACATGACTGTCTGTTTCAATTTGTACATTGCAAATTTATCGCAAGAAGCACCAACAGATATATTTGACGAAAAGGTAATAATTTCAAACCTTGCTAAAATTTGTATGCGATCACATATGTATTTCTCTCTATTAAGCGTGGGAATATTTTGGAACAGATTTCCAAAATGTAAATCACTTGGAGCTGATTTCCTGTGTTTTTACAGTCTTTATGTCCCTCAGCTGCCAGTTTTGGAACACTGATATAGCGAATAGACTGCCATTTGGGACGCAGCCACAGACTCCAATCCACCTCTGGTAATTGGTTGCCACAGACTTCTTAACCAAAATCGAATTACTTAAGGGTTCATGAGATTTGGCCTCTTGACATTTATGAGATTTGGCCTCATAGCAGTTTTGCTGAGTGGCAATATTCAGAAGAGGCCTATTTGAAAATCTTAGATTGCTGCTATGAATTGGCTGATTTTACTTTTAACACACACACACACACACACACACACACACACACACACACACACACACACACACACACACACACACACACACACACACACACACACACACACACACACACACACACACACACACACACACACACACACACACACACACACACACATACACACACACACACACACGAGACACATTCTCCTCACACACATGCAACATCAAATCAGTCAGACAGAGCTGGAGAAACTAGTGGGTTCAGACGAGGCAGTGAGATTACATCCAGCCAATAGACAAAAACAAAGCCTGCCTGTGTTTTTTTCTCATTGCAGCTAAATTACATGTAATAGCACAGAGCCTAATTAAATTAAACTATTATTTTGGTTTCAGTAACAGAGAAAGAGAGCATCCCAAATGGCCCCCTGGATGTTTGTCTTGCACTATATAAGGAATAGGGTGCCATTTGTGGATGCACACAGAGAGACCTCCTGCTAGAAATAAAGCCTGTCGAATTTGTCAAATGGGAGACCATCAGAAAGATACAACATTCATTGACTGTTGTCAGCGATGGATAAAAATGACAGAACTTCATAGAGTAGATGTTTCCACACCAGTTCCATAGCTCTGTAATGAGGCTACTGTAATGTAATGGATACTCTTATAGTAATATAAGCAATTTAGCAAATGATCTTAGCGACTCACAGTCGTGTGTGCATACATTTTTGTATGGGTGTCTCCAGCACGAATCGAACTCAAAACTTTGCATTGCAAGTGCTACGCTCTGTGACAGTGATGGCGTATTTCCACTAAGGACTTAACCCAGTGTTTTACCCAAAAGGCTTAGACTTTTGTGTTTCCATCTCCATGGCTTGGCCCCAGTGTCTCACTGAGCCACGTCCTTAGTGGACCTACTCTGACGTGAAGCCAAGACCCAGGCCTCTAGTACTTTTTAGCTGGCATTTACACCTTCTCAGAAATAACTATCTTAAAGATGCAGAGGTTGTTAAATCTGCTCTTCACAAGTCCTCAGTGTCAGCACTAGCTACAGTTCCCAAAGAATAACACACATTTTGGCAAAACATATTTGTAAACAAATACAGGGGCACTGCTCACTTTGGCCTCTAGTTAGGGCTGTCTGTGGTTTCTTGCCAGATGGGCCTATCTGTATGTCTGTCCTGATACCTCGTTCAGTTCCCCTAGGAATGTTTTATCATTCTAATTAGTGTTTGTAAACACCACTGGAGAAATGTGAACAAACACCTGGCGACTGGGTCATCTTCGAATGCACGCCAGGGATGTGCCCTTTAGTTTGGAATGTCAGCTGGGAAAGAACAAGAACAAGGTACGGTTTCATCCCAAATAGCGCCCTATTTCCTACATAGTGCACTACTTTTGACAAGTAGAAGAACGTGAAGTTTCAACAAGGATGGTAACAGAACCTCTGCTCTGAACAGTGTAATTCCAGCTGCCACGAGACCTGTCATTTCCACAAACTGGTTTAAACCAGCTCTCTCTCTCTCTCTCTAGGGGGGATGATGGTCCTTTAAAGGGGAGGTAATAGCGAATAGGGTGCCATTTGGGACTCATACCCTTATTTTTGTGGTCCCAAGGATTCCAAACCCACAATTAGTTTATTGTTACCTTTCCTTTCCTTTGAGGGTAACATCTTTCCTTCAAGGGGAAAAAAAACAAGAAGAATTTGAGGGGAGGACTTGGCTGTTCCCTCGTCTGGGAGGTTGTGGGGTGTGGGTGGGGAGAGAATGTGACCCAGTCCCACATAGGGGTGTGTTAATTTGGGTATGAGTGTATGTGTGTGGGGTTCCCAAAACAGGGTTGTTGTTGGGTGTAGCATGGGTGTGGGTTGTGGGGGGTAAGATGTGGTGACTTGCTCTGGTATGGACAAACCCAAGTGAATTGTGTGATTTTTGTTGTTGTTGCCCTTTATTGAACTAGGCGAGTCAGTTAAGAACAAATTCTTATTTACAATGATGGCCTACTGGGGAATAGTGGGTTAACCATCTCCTGAATGAAATACCATTTATTCTGTATCTATAATGGAAAGCGACCATTTGTACCCTCTTTCTGTCACTTGCATATGAGCGAAGACTTGAATAACGCACAGCATTGTCAGATGTCCTCTCCGTCTCCCTCTCCTCTAATCAGCAGTACAGCTGTGTTAAGCTAAGGAGGAACGAAAGTCATCTGGAGCCCTGTATGGCCTCTGGCTATGTGTTTACTTTGACATCTGTGCCCGCTTTGGCTTTGCCATCCTGTGTCACACACCACTCCCATATACTCCCATAGCCCAGACTCTTTGATTTGCCACATGAGACCCTGTCTCCTGCTGGGTTGGACTCATTAGTGTGTCTCTACAACCACCATCACCATGAAGACATTCTGGTTTCACCTGCTGTAGGCTTACCCTCTCTGACTGCACCCACAACATGGAAGAGAACTTGATAGATAGCATTGATTTTGACTCTTATCTATCCATGCATCTACAAACTGTTTCACATTTCCTTCTCTTCTCTCTCTCTCTCTCTCTCTCCCTTTCTCTCTTTCTCTCGCTCTCTTTCTCCATCAGTCAGACACATTTGTGACCTAAAACAGATTCATTTAACTGAGGTTCTCTCGTTGAATGTGATTGAAACTTCACAAAATACATGTGTTGATTGTCACAATCGCACTTACTCTGTCCTTTAAAGCCCCTGGAAACACACAGCTTCTATATATTTTCAGACTCGTCTTTCTCACCCTGAAACCCCCGTTTCTCATCCTCCTCCCTTTCTTCGCATCTATTCATCCATTCTTCTGCCTTCTCTGTCTTTTCTCTCTACATGGGTTTTGTGCAAATGCAAACATGGAATGGTAGGGCCCTAAATGTACGCTGTATTATAAATAGACAGTGGTCTTTAATAAGGAGAGTCTGTGATATAAAAAATGCCATTTGAAGAATTTGCCTTTCTTAGGCAATAACATGTATGCTGGATATTTCACTCATATGGATAGTTAAGTATTAACATAAAAAGTGGCCGGGTGACTGTTCAGCTCAGTGTCAGTGTTTCCATTCCAATACAACTCCATGATGTCAAAGGCTGAGGTGCCATTATGTGACCGCTAACATTACAAGCTCAATCTGTTAGTCCACACACACACACACACACACACACACACACACACACACACACACACACACACACACACACACACACACACACACACACACACACACACACACACACACACACACACACACACACACACACACACACACACACACACACACACACACACACACACACACACTACAGGCTCAATATGTTTCTCTGGAGTAGAGGCTACAGTAACAATATGGACATAAATCATATTGTTATCTATTCCCTATTGTTCGCTCAGTGCGTGTGTTCACGGGGCATTTAGTGTGATGGCCTCTGGTCAGTGAACTGAACGGTACATTACAGCTTGGAACACAACAAACTGTTCAGAGGACTTACTGTTGCATGTGATCGCCACTCTGCTCTGTATAGCATTTGCTCTGTATAGCATTCACAAGCCAACCTTTTGCATATTAGCTTTGAATACATTGTTTTTCGGTGTGTCGGCCTGGCTCTCTACTACAAATGTGACCAGAGAAGAAGAACAAAAAACTGCAGGATCAACAAACCTCTTTGTGTGTGTGTGTGTGTGTGTGTGTGTGTGTGTGTGTGTGTGTGTGTGTGTGTGTGTGTGTGTGTGTGTGTGTGTGTGTGTGTGTGTGTGAGTGAGAGAGCATATGTACGCCCATGCGTGAGCACATGTGTGTGTGTCAGCCAGCTAGCATTAAGGTCAGACAGATAGTAACTAAATATTTATCTTTCTGTCCAGCTGCCTACCCGGCAGTCCTACCTAATGAAAGACGAGGAGTATTTAGAGAGAGTGTAGCCATTCAATTACCATCTCCAAACAAGACTCAGACAGTAGTTTACGAACAGTCTTTAGTCTTTCTGCTCTGGAACGGAAGGAAAGGAGGGGTGGGTGGGGTGGGTTGAGACCGGTAGGGGAGGTCAGGGTAGTAGCTCTATTACGTAAACAGTATTTACATTGGCCATTGAGAACCCCCCAAGGGGTGTTTAGAGACAGTCCTTCATCAACTACCGCTAAACCCTGAGCCATTAGAAACAGCCTTTCCCACACTTCTTTTCACAAGGGCTTCCAGGACTGCTAAGGCACACACACACACGCACGCACGTGCTCACGCACGGACTTGGAGAGTCTATGGTAGAGGAGTAGCTATAGAGAAGATAAAGTAATGAGACTAACTGATTGTCAGTTGGTAAGGGAGACCTTATCGCTGACATTATTTACCCATCCACCACACCCCCTGACCATACACATACTCACAATCAACTACTTCAGTTAACCTAGAGGACACATTGTGCGGGAGTGTGTGTGCGTGTCCGTGTGTGTGCGAGTGTGTGTTTGTGTATGTGATGGGGATGTCTAATCAGCTTAACACATAAAGTTACAGTATTTTTCAATAAAGTATTCTCTCTTAGCGACACACCAGAGAACAAGAAACACATAGATCAACCAAACAGTCAAAAGGCAGTGAGTGCTACATAGGGTTTTAAGCCAACCAACACAATACCATTCTCTCGTAGTCACTGGTTACCCTGCCTAAAACCGTTCCTAAAACAGTGGGTATTGTTTAAAGGAACATTCTCTCTCCATCTAACCAGAACCATATTTGTCTACAACTGAGTCATTTAATTCACATACTGAATGTTGTAGTTGATATTCATCAACACATATAGCATGTACTGTACACTGTTAAAACACCAAAACTAGTGGCAACTGAGCTGCCGCCAATGTGAAGGAGACAAAAAGCTTTCCCGGAGTATTGAAACACATCATCCTGAGACACTTTGAAACATTACACTTAATCAAGAGTTGTGCAACACCTTGCCAGGGACTGGAAGCAAAAGGTTGAAATACTATTTTGGTGTTTCGAGTTCTGCTAAGTGCAGAATTAGATACCTTCTCTTTCGGTGTTGTTTCCTCTCTCTACAACCTGGACTCGGGGGTAGACGTAACATAGTAAATGTAAATCCGGGACACCAATTAGTATGACATGCTACATTTCGCATGGTATGGTATTAATTAGTGGATGTCCACATCCATTTCATAGGATATGTTCCGAAATACAATATGTATGATATGCTACGAAGTGCAATTCGTACTATATGTTCCAAATTTGCAAACGTATGATGTTTTACGAGTTCCAATTGTTGTGGCTAACATTAGCTAGGTGGCTAAGTGGCTAATGCTAACGTTAGCTAGGTGGCTAATGTTAGATAGTCTAGGGGTTAGGGTTAGGAGTTAGGTTAAAGGGTTAAAGTTAGGGTTAGGGGAAGGGTTACCTAACATGCAAAGTAGTTGGAAAGTTGCTAAAAAGTAGTATCTGTTTGCACATTTGCTAATTAGATAAAATGCTCAAGTTGTCTGTGATGAGATTTGAACACACAACCTTTAGGTTGATAGACATTTGCGTTATATGCCTACTAGGCCTGTCAGGAACCAGGCTTCCATAAATGGGAAGTCTAGGAAAGTCCATAGCACAAAATCAGCTAAAAAGCGAACCCGGTGTAAATCAGTGACACCTTGCAACACGTCAAACCAATCAAATACCTTGCTAAGGTGCTCACTAGATTAGTGTCGTAGGAGGCGTGAAATCGCTGATTAAAACCCCATCAAAATATGTTACACCTAAAATATGTGGTGAATTGTACGACTGTAATAGGAACAAACCCAACCTTTTCCAAGGTAAATCGTTTTTATTGCGAAGAGGCTTTAGAAGAGATAACGGGACCTGTCACGCTGAGTAATGGGTTTTCAAAAGCAGCCTTCTCCAGTGCGCCTCCTCGGTCCAGGATATCCTGCGCCGGCTCTATGAGCTGTATCTCCGGTGCGCCTTCACAGCCCAGTGCATCCTGTGCTAGGTCCCCGCACTTGCCGTACGAGGGTGATCATTTGTCCAGGACGCGTTGTGCCAGCTCTAGGCTCCAGACCTCCAGTGCACCTCCACGGTCCAGTATATCCTGTGCCAGCTCCATGCACCCGGCCTCCATTGCGTGTCTCCAGCCTGGTACGTCCTGTGCCAGCTCCACGCACGAAGCCTCCAGCGATGATCCATGGCCCGGAGCCTCCAGCGATGATCCATGGCCCGGAGCCTCCAGTGATGATCCATGGCCCGGAGCCTCCAGTGATGATCCATGGCCCGGAGCCTCCAGTGATGATCCATGGCCCGGAGCCTCCTGTGATGATCCATGGCCCGGAGCCTCCAGTGATGATCCATGGCCCGGAGCCTCCAGTGATGATCCATGGCCCGGAGCCTCCAGTGATGATCCATGGCCCGGAGCCTCCAGAGACGATCCAAGGTCCGGAGTCTCCAGCGACGGTCTGCAGTCCAGAGTCTCCAGCGATGGTTTGCAGTCCAGAGTCTCCAGCGACGGTCTGCAGTCCAGAGTCTCCAGCGACGGTCTGCAGTCCAGAGCCTCCAGCGACGGTCGGCAGTCCCAGAGCCTCCAGCGGGGGTTCCCAGTCCAGAGCCTCCAGCGAGGGTTCCCAGTCCGGAGCCTCCGGGGATGATCTACGGTCCGGAGTCCCCGGGGACGATCCACGGTCCGGAGTCCCCGGCGACGATCTACGGTCCGGAGTCCCCGGCGACGATCTACGGTCCGGAGTCCCCGGCGACGATCTACGGTCCGGAGTCCCCGGCGACGATCTACGGTCCGGAGTCCCTGGCGGCGACCCACGGCCCGGAGACCCCAGCGACGATCCACGGTCAGGTTCCTCCGGCGACGATCCACGGCCCGGAGACCCCAGCGACGATTCACGGTCCAGTTCCTCCGGCGACGATCCACTGTCCGGAGCCTCCGGCGACGATCCACGGTCCTGAGACTCCGGAGACGATACACGGTTCTGAGACTCCGGCGACGATTCACGGTCCGGTTCCTCCGGCGACGATCCACGGTCCGAAGTCCCCGGCGACGATCTACGGTCCGGTTCCTCCGGCAACGATCCACAGTCCGGAGCCTCCGGCGACGATCCACAGTCCGGTTCCACAGAAGCAGAGGGATCAGCGAGCGGAGCGTGGTCTACGTCCCGAACCGGAGCCGCCACCGAGGCTAGATGCCCAACCGGACCCTACCCCATAGAGTCAGGTTTTGCGGCCGGAGTCCGCACCTTTGGGGGGGGGGGGTAATGTCACGCCCTGACCTTAGAGAGCCTTTTTATTCTCTATTTTGGTTAGGTCAGGGTGTGACTAGGGTGGGCATTCTAGTTTTGTTATTTCTATGTTGGCCTGGTATGGTTCCCAATCAGAGGCAGCTGTCTATCGTTGTCTCTGATTGGGGATCATATTTAGGTAGCCTTTTCCCACCTGTTTGTTGTGGGATCTTGTTTTTGTATAGGTGCCTTGAGCACTGCAATACTGCACGTTTGTTATATTCTTTGTTTTTTTTGTTGTAAGTTTCACTATTAAATATAATGTGGAACTCTACGCACGCTGCACCTTGGTCCACTCATTTCAACAAGTGTGACAGTAAGGTCTACACCTGTTGTTTTTGGCCCATGTGACTAATACAATTTGATTTGATTTGATTGGATTTAGTGCTGAGACCCTAGAAAGCAAATTGTTATCTTACATACCACAGTTAGAGAATTAATGTAAGAAAGAGGAAAGAAAATGTTGCACTGAAACCAATGACAATCTAGACTCACAAAACATCTGTATTTACTTGTGTAATGTTACATTCTTTGTTGCATTTAATTCTGTAAAAAATATTCTATGTACTTTTTTTCATTTATTTGTGTAATTACTTTTACTTTTACAATGTTATGTAGTCTTAACATTCTTCCTGTTGTTGCTGTCTGAAATGTTATATAGGAGTACGTTTTATGGGCTGTGAAGTGTACACTGTGTCGAAGCAGTAACCGAGCAGTTGGGTTATAGCTTACCAATTCTCTAGGCCAACACTGGGTGGAAAGCGCACACTTTTTCTACTTTGAAAATTGTGTAAAGTGTATAGTTAAATCACATTAAAGGTATACAATCCACTGAGCATTGATGTTTCAAATCTGGATTATACACTGAAGTCAAGTGAAGGAGAAAAGTGAAAGATAAAAAAATGCACTGTGGGTGGCAGATCACATCTTGGCCCACTCTGCACATTAGATGACTGAAAAGTAGTATTAGATCAAATGTTTTAGCTAAATGACTTATTTAAAATGTGTGTATGGCATAACGTCTACTATTCCATACAGCTCAATGGTGAAAGGGCCTGTTTCCACAAAAATAATATCCTGGACAATATACCGTAAGTCTGTTGAAGTGTTAAGCAGATGAGACAATACCTACAGTATTAATTAACACAGCATGTAAAAGTCCTCATTGTATGCAAAGTAATGTTTGCCAAAGCCCCAAGTTGACCCAACACTGAATCATCATCATCATCACTCAATTGTTCATCATCCCCCAAAAACCATAGTGATAATAGACAGTAGGGCTATTGCATGTCTCATGTCAGTAATGGACAGAGCAGAAAACAAATCCTAAAGTCAGAAAAGTAAGGGAATTGCGCTCAGAATGTCAATGATTTTGTCAGTGTTACCCTCATTGGCTGATGTGCAATAAACATAGACACTCCCATGAACACCAGTGTGCGCAATCTCAAGTGCAAGGTCATGTAATTTCTCTCTCATGTTTTGCCTATGCTCTTCACTGACCAGCCTATGTCTTGGTTGTAATTGTTGTCCTGCATGCCACTCCAAAGGACTTGAATTCCCCCCCCCCCCCCATTGGTTGAGTGACCTCACCTTCAAAGAGCTGTAACAGTTTCACACGCCTGCAGCTGATACTGATTAACACATACATTCTCATATTTTCTGAAACTCCAACAGGCTGTCTTATATGGTAAAGGATAAGTGAATGTTGACTTGTGCCTTCCCTACCTGCTCTTCCATATGCCTGCATGTAGGACTCAAGATCTTGAGGTGGTCCATAGTTGACTACATGATGGAGACCCTTAAAGTCTACCTCCATACCCAGTGCTGAAGTAGCCATCATAACTCTGAGATTAGATTACTCATCTTTCAAGGATGCAATAATGTGCAGTTTTATGTGCTCGGGTGTCTCTGAGTGGTTAATGTCAAAAATCCTGTTTTCCAGTGAGTCCTCTGTTCCTGCTGGAAGCACAAATTTTGAAAAAATTGTTGAAAAACCTTGTTGTACAGCAAAGGCCAGTCCTTGGGGTCTCAAGCCCACTCTGTGAGCAACCATGAACATTTCTCTACAGGGTCAGACGATACCTTCTTCACTGCCAGTCTGATGTTGTTCCTGTCAGGACTTTTCACCACCTCAACACATTGCTGCTTGCCAAGGTGCTCCATTATGCTCTCCATTGTAGCCTTGAATGCTGTAGCTGTGATGGCCAATACAGGAACTGGAAATGGCAGGAGTGACACAGCTCGCCAACCATTCCTCACCACTTCCGAAAAGCAGCCTCCTTCTTGCCTGAGAAAATAATGAATTAGTTGTCATAGTAGAGGACTAAATAATACTGGTTCAATGGCAACATTGTCATCTTGAAGGTTGAGCATGGCCTTTGTGTTAATTTAAAGGAGTGCCATTTCAAGAAAGGTCCAACATAATTTAAAAAAAGCGATATATACTAAAATGCACAGGAACACAACTGATCAAAGAATTAGCAGGTTTCAGACATCAGACACTTCAGGCATACCTCCATCAGCCAGCAGCATACCACCCTGCATACCACTGCTGGCTTGCTTCTGAAGCTAAGCAGGGTTGGTCCTGGTCAGTCCCTGGATGGGAGACCAGATGCTGCTGGAAGTGGTGTTGGAGGGCCAGTAGGTGGCACTCTTTCCTCTGGTCTAAAAAAATATCCCAATGCCCCAGGGCAGTGATTGGGGACACTGCCCTGTGTAGGGTGCTGTCTTTCGGATGGGACGTTAAACGGGTGTCCTGACTCTCTGAGGTCATTAACGATCCCATGGCATTTATCGTAAGAGTAGGGGTGTTAACCCCGGTGTCCTGGCTAAATTCCCAATCTGGCCCTCAAACCATCATGGTCACCTAATAATCCCCAGTTTACAATTGGCTCATTCATCCCCCTCCTCTCCCCTGTAACTACTCCCCAGGTCATTGCTGCAAATGAGAACGTGTTCTCAGTCAACTTACCTGGTAAAATAAAAAATAAAATAAATAAATAAAAATCTAAATCACTAACCTTTGATGATCTTCATCAAATGACACTCATAGGACTTCATGTTACATGTATGTTTTGTTCGGTAAAGTTCATATTTACATCCCAAAATATTATTTTACATTGTCGTGTTAGATTCAGTAGTTCCAAAACATGCAGTGATATTGCAGAGAGCCACATGAATTCACAGAAATACTCATAATAAATGTTGATGAAAATACAGCTATTATACATGAAACTTTAGATACACTTCTCCTTAACCTGTCTAGGATCAGCGTGGCGCTAGCGGCACCCCCCCCCCCCCCCCCACTGAAAAACCAGTGCCGCGAAATTCAAAAAAAATATATTTTTTTAAATATTTAACTTTCACACATTAAAGTCCAATACAGCTAATGAAAGACACAGATCTTGTGAATCCAGTCAACTTGTCCGATTTGTAAAATGTTTTACAGGGAAGACACAATATGTAAAGATGTACATCTATTACCTAAAAACACATTAGCATAATCCACCATCTTTTATTTGTCCACCAACACCAGTAGCCATCACCAATTCGACTAAACTAAGATATTTATAGCCCCTAACCAACAAAAAAACTCATCAGATGACAGTCTGATAACATATTTATGGTATGGGATAGGTTTTGTTAGAAAAAAGTGCATATTTCAGGTAGATTGCATAGGTTACAATTGCACCCACCGTCACAAATGGAATAGAAAAACTACTTAGAGCAACGTGTTTACCTACTTACTAATCATCAAACATTTCGTAAAAATACACAGCATACACGAATCGAAAGACACAGATCCTGTGAATACAGACAATATTTCAGATTTTCTAAGTGTCTTACAGCGAAAACACAATAAATCGTTATATTAGCTTAGCACATAGCAATTAGCAGCCCAGCATTGATTCTAGCCAAAGTGAGCGATAAAAGTCAACATCGCCAAAAGATATTAATTTTTTCACTAACCTTCTCAGAATTCTTCCGATGACACTCCTGTAACATCACATTACAACATGCATATACAGTTTGATCGAAAATGTTTATATTTAGCCACCAAAATCATGGTTAGACAATGTGAAATGTAGACAAGCTGGTAAAGAAAAAGTCCTTGCGCCACTTAGACAGTGATCTACTCTTATACATAAATACTCATAAACGTGACTAAAAAATATAGGGTGGACAGGGATTGATAGACAATTTAATTCTTAATACAATTGCGTTATTACATTTTTTAATTTATCCTTACTTTTCAATACAGTTTGCGCCAAGCGAAGCTACGTCAAAAAACATGGCGTCCTAAGCCACTAAAATGTTTCGACAGAAACACGATTTATCATAATAAAAATGTCCTACCTTGAGCTGTTCTTCCATCAGTATCTTGGGCAAAGGACCATTTCTTGGGAGGAATCGTCTTTTGGTGGAAAGCTGTCCTCTTGCCATGTGAAAATGCCAACTGCGTTCGGGATGAACTGAAAGCGTGCCCACCTATTCACAGCGTTAAAGAAATAAATGTCCCAAAATCGCACTAAACGGATATAAATTGCTATAAAACGCTTTAAATTAACTACCTTATGATGTTTTTAACTCCTATAACGAGTGAAAAGATGACCGGAGAAATATAACAGGCTAAACTAACGCTTGGAACAGGAGCGGGTCGGTGTCCAGCACGCGCGTTACGCAGCAAGGAAAGACTTGCTAGCTACAGGGTTTTTTGATTTGTAGGGCCTGTGAACGCGCAATCGACCCCATTGGAATCGTCATCACGTAAAGGCATCCAGGGGAAGACGTAAGAAGTGTCCGTATAGTCATAGCAATATCAGTGCCGTTTTAACTGACTTCAGAAGAGTGGCCAACATTTCTGAAATCTGAATCCATGTCAGGGAAATTGCTGTAGAATGGGCTCTGTTCCACTTAGAGACAAAATTTCAACTCCTATAGAAACTATAGACTGTTTTCTATCCAATAATAATAATAATATGCATATTGTACGATCAAGGATTTTGTGGGAAGCCGTTTCAAAAATTAGCCAAATTAGCATAAATAGTCTAAACAGCGCCCCCATCCCCAACATAATGCAACCGCTGTGTCAGATTTCAAAAAAACTTTATGGGAAAAGCATAATCTGAGAACGGCGCTCAGAGCCCAAACCAGCCAGAGAAATATCCGCCATATTGGGTTGTCAACATTATTCATATTATTCGTAGATAAATATTCACTTACCTTTGATGATCTTCATCAGAATGCACTCCCAGGAATCGCAGTTCCACAATAAATGCTTGTTTTGTTCGATAATGTCCATCATTTATGTCCATTTATGTCCAATAGCTTCTTTTGTTAGGGATTTTGGTAAACAAATCCAAAAGCGCAATTTGGTCCATTCGGACGAAACGTTAAAAAAGTTATAATACAGGTCGAAGAAACTTGTCAAACTAAGTATAGAGTAAATCTTGAGGATGTTTTTATCATAAAAGTTCAATAATGTTCCAACCGGAGAATTACATTGTCTCTAGAGAATCACTGGAACGAGAGCAAGCTCTCAAGTGAAAGCGCGTGACTGAGAACGAGGCTGTAGGCAGACCCCTTACTCAAACATCTCCCATCCGGCCCCCTTTTCATGAGAAGCCTGAAACCACATTCTAAAGACGGTTGACATCTAGTGGAAGCCTTAGGAAGTGAAAATTAACCCATATCCCGCTGTGTATTCGATAGGGGTGAGTTCAAAAACTACAAACCTCAGATTTCCCACTTCCTGTTTGGATTCTTTCTCAGGTTTTTGCCTTCCATATGAGTTCTGTTATACTCACAGACATCATTCAAACAGTTTTAGAAACTTCAGAGGGTTTTCTATCCAATACTAATAATAATATGCATATATTAGCATCTGGGACTGAGTAGGAGGCAGTTCAGTCTGGGTACGCTATTCATCCAAAAGTGAAAATGCCCCCATAGAGACTGCCAGAGGTCCGTATAACAGGCCCTCCGATTTGACACACTGGACTCTATCTGAGAAGTAGTTGATGAACCAGGCGAGGCAGTCATTTGAGAAACCAAGGCTATTGAGTCTGCCGATAGGAATGTGGTGATTGAACAGAATCGAAAGCCTTGACCAGGTTGATGAAGATGGCTGCATAGTACTGCCTTTTATCGATGGCGGTTATGATCTAGTTAACCTCTAACGAGTCACCCTCCCGGATCCGGGATCCTCCTCATCAAAAAAGCTGACTAGCATCACATGCAGTGATATTGCAGAGAGCCACATGAATTCACAGAACGGGACAGGGATATCATATAATATAATTTTCATGAAATCACTAGTCCAATAAAGCAAATGAAAGATAAACATCTTGTGAATCCAGCCATCATTCCCGATTTTTAAAATGTTTAACAGCGAAAACACAATATGTATTTCTATTAGCTAACCACAATAGCCAAACACACAACCGCATATTTTCACCATGTTTCCACCGCATAGGTAGCTTTCACAAAACCGACAAAATAGTGATAGAATTAGTCACTAACCAAGAAACAACTTCATCAGATGACAGTCTTATAACATGTTATACAATACATTTATGTTTTGTTCGAAAATGTGCATATTTGAGGTATAAATCATAGTTTTACATTGCAGCTACCATCACAAATAGCACCGAAGCAGCCAGAATAATTACAGAGAGCAACGTGAAATACATAAATACTCATCATAAAACATTTATGAAAAATACATGGTGTACAGCAAATCAAAGATAAACATCTTGTGAATCCAGCCAATATTTCCGATTTTTTAAGTGTTTTACAGCGAAAACACAATATATATTTCTATTAGCTCACTACAGTATCCAAACACACAACGCAATTAACTCCCCGCCAAAATAGCTTGCACAAAACCGACAGAATAGAGATAAAATTAATCACTAACCTTGAACAACTTCATCAGATGACAGTCTTATAACATCAGGTTATACAATACACTTATGTTTTGTTCGAAAATGTGCATATTTAGAGCTGCAAACCGTGGTTATACATTGTGAATATGTAGCACCATTTCCCCAGAATGTCCGGAGCTATTTTGGACACTCACCTAATCTGACCAAAGAACTCATCATAAACTTTACATAAAAATACTTGTTGTATGGCAAATGAAAGATACACTGGTTCTTAATGCAACCGCCGTGTTAGATTTAAAAAAATAACTTTACCATAACAAACAGCTTGCGTTATTGCGAGACAGCGCTCGCCAAAACGGCGGAAGAATAGGAATCAACATTTTCCACAGAAATACGAAATAACATCATAAATTGTTCTAACTTTGCTGAGCTTCCATCAGAATGTTGTACAAGAAGTCCTTGGTCCAGAATAAATCGTTGTTTGGTTTTAGAATGTCATTTTCTTCTGTCGAATTCGCGCCACAATGCTAGCCATGCTTGATAACGTTCCCATCTTCTCTCGACGCAAAGAACGGAAAACTCCAAAAGTCCCAATAAGCGTTGAATAAACTGATAAAACTCGGTTGAAAAAAACAACTTTACGATGTTATTATCTCATGTATCAAATAAAATCAGAGCCAGAGATATTCGCCGTGTAAACCAAACACTTATCAGAAGACAATATCGAGGTACTTCGCACGCCTTGGCAGACAAAGGAAATTCCTGACCTGCCACTCCAAAAGCTCTTGTTCGACCTCAGATCAAGCTAGACACCCCATTCCACCTTCCACTGCCTGTTAACATCTAGTGAAAGGCGTATGAAGTGCATGCATATCGAAAAATATAAGGTAATTGAATAGGCAGGCCCTGAAACAGAGCCTCGTTTTCAGATTTTTCACTTCCTGCATGGAAGTTTGCTGCAAAATGAGTTCTGTTTTACTCACAGACATAATTCAAACAGTTTTAGAAACTTCTGAGTGTTTTCTATCAAATAGTCATAATAATATGCATATTGTATGATCTAGAAAAGAGTACGAGGCCGTTTCATTTGGGCACGATTTTTTCTAAAGTGAAAACAGCGCCCCCCCCTATTGACAAGACGTTTTAAGGACCTTGAGCATTGCTGAGGTGCACCCATGACCAGCTCGGAAACCAGATTGCATAGTGGAGATGGTGTGGTGGGAATCGAAGTGGTTGGTGATCTGTTTGTTAACTTGGCTTTCGAAGATTTTAGAAAGGCAGGGCAGGATGGATATAGGTCTATAACCGTTTGGGTCTAGAGTGTCTCCCCCTTTGAAAAGGGGGATGACTGCTTTTCAATCTTTGGGGATCTCAGACGATACAAAAGAGAGGTTGAACAGGCTAGTAATAGGGATTTTAACACTTTCAGAGGATAATTTGTCTAGCCCAGCTGATTTGTAGTGATTCAGATTTTGCAGTTCTTTAACTTCTCTAGGCTAGGTGGGACGGTAGCGTCCCACCTGGCTAACATCCGGTGAAATAGCATAGCGCAAGATTCTAAATACACCATTTGTAGTATTAAACGTTCTTGTAAATACATGTATCTAACATCATTTAAAAGCGTATCTACTTCTTAATCCAACCGTGGTGTCAGATTTCAATAATGCTTTTCGGCGAAAGCATACTTTACGACTGACGACAGCGCGCCACACACACAAGTATAACTAGCATTTTCCAACCAAGCAGTAGCGTCACAAAAGTCAGAAATAGCAATAAAATAATCAATTACCGTTGAAGATCTTCTTCTTTTGGCAATACAAAAGGTTCAATCTTCACAATAAATGGTCGTTTTGTTCGATTAAATCCATTTTTATAGCATAACACAACACATTTTGTAAACGGCTTGTGTCATGAGTTCCGACTCCTTCAACTTTCGATGACACAGTCGATGTAATTACTCACATTAAATGTACGTGTATCTAGTCATGGTGGGTTTCATTGCAATCCTCTGTTTGTTAGTAACACAACCATACTTGATGGTTATTTTTACGGGACGTATTGACCGAAAGGAACTGATTTGAACACACCAAACAATGACCTCATTGCTCGCCAATGATATGACCAGTGCTTCTTTGATTGACTGTATTTTGGCCCAATGACCACGGATCGTCTTGAAATATAGCTTGGTAGAGAGCCAATGAGCTGAGGTAAACGCCAATATCTAATGGTTATATCCGGGAAGACCCGGTCTTGAACGAAAGTCGTGCGTTACGCAGACATTCGCCATTGAAATTTCTACCCGAAGGAGCCACGTTGTTTGCGCGTAGCAGTATTGAGTCAAGATCATTTTCCTCTATTTTATTGAAAGAATTATGGCGAGTAAATCAGGAAAATCGAAGGCAAAGTCCAGCTATACAGATCTACATGCAATTATTGACGAGATTGATTGAGAAAGTGACACAGATTTACAAGAAGATGTATCAGATTGTGTGTCAAGTTTGGACTCCCAATTTGAGGATATGTTTTTGTATGGAGAAGACGCAATTCTCGATTGGTAAGTAACTCTCATGCCGTTGTTTGAAAATAATACCAAAATGATTGAGTTTCCCTACTCTACATATAATCTGTGTGTCTGTATATATGAGATATTTTTTCATTTACTTTATCTAAACATGGAATAGAACCACAGATCCCCAAAATGATTTTGTTTCACTACTCTATATATAATCTGTGTGTCTGTGTCTTTATTTCACAGTCCCTCCAATTCTGATTGGGAGCCCCCACTGCCAAGTTGTCTATCCCCCAGGGGAGCTCGTTCATCTAGCCAGACCCCTGCTGTCTCCGGCTCCACATCTACCCCCGCCCTGCCAGGTGTGAAGTCTGTGACAAAGAAGCGGAGATGGGGAAGAGATACACCTGCAATCAGAGAGGAGGGGGGTCGTTGGCACTCTGTGCTGGAGGAGTATGTGCGCCTCCACCTCCATTATTCAGACCAAAGAGGCCATCAGGCCCTCAGCTGGATATGACATCCAAGTATAGCCCCATGCAACTTTTCCAGCTGTTTTTCACCTCATCTGTTGTTGATTCCCTGGTGTTGAACACTAACAAGTATGGTGCTAAGAAGCAGGCAGGCAAGAAAGAGGGATGGAAGCCCATTTCCATGTCAGATCTTTTTTGTTTCCAGTCAATGGTCATTTACATGGGTATTGTGAAGCTGAAAACCCTGAAAGACTACTGGAAAACTGCTCACCTCTATCAACTGCCTTTCCCCTCCACTGTCATGTCTTGCAAAAGGTTTCTGACAATCTCACGGGTGCTTCTCATTAGTGACCCAGAAGTTGATGAGGACAACGAGAAGAAGAGAGGCACAGCAAGGTTTGATAAGCTTTGCAAAGTAAAACCTCTCTACCCCAGCATCGTTGAGGCATGCAAGACTTATTTTCAGCCTGCCCAGAACCTGTCCATCGATGAGAGAATGGTAGCCTTAAAGGCCAGATTTGGCCTAAAACAATACATGCGTAATAAACCAACTAAGTGGGGTTACAAGCTGTTTGTTTTGGCTGATTCTGCGTGTGCATACACGTGCAATTTTTTTGTCTATGAGGGGAAGAGCAGTTTTGCGACCGGTAAGGGACTCAGTTATGATTCCGTTATGCAGTTATTAGATTTTCAGCTGCTAGTGAAGGGCTACAAACTTTTTGTGGATAACTTCTACACTAGCCCTACCCTGTTTGCAGACCTGAGGAAGCTGGAGGTGTGGGCTTGTGGCACCATTCGGACCAACAGAGTGGGCTTTCCGAAGACAAAGGTGAACGACATGCCTAAGCGTCCTGAGCGGGGGACCATGAGATGGATTCGCCAAGACGGCCTGCTGTTTGTGAAGTGGATGGATACCAGAGAGGTGGTCATGTGCTCCACTATCCACAAGTCCTTCAGTGGAGATCATGTCATCAGGCGTGTGAAAGACGGTGCCGGGGCATGGACCACCAAAAATGTCCCCATTCCTTTCGCTATCAAGGACTACAACAAGAGCATGGGAGGTGTGGACCTGTCAGATGCACTACAATGTGCTCCACAAGACAATGAAATGGTACAAGATATTTTTCTATCACTTCATTCACATTGCTGTGGTGAATTCCTTCATCCTCAAGAAGGAAATGGCTAAGAGCCTTGGACAGCCCCACATCTCACAGCTAGCCTTCCGAGAGCTGCTCATCCAGGAGCTTGCATGCTACAGCAAGTCTACTGCAGCACCTTCTGTCCCCTCTACCTCTGTTCCCTCTACCTCTGCCCCCTCTACTTCTGCCCCCTCTACCTCTGCCCCTTCTGCTCCAACCAGTGCTGTTCACCTGCCCAGATTCATCTCTGCAAGCATCAGGGCAAAAAGGGTACAGTGGGGGGGTGTCGATGTGTGCTTTGTCACAGGAAATGCCCCATCACCTGCACCACCTGTTCAGTAACCCTCTGCTTTACAGCAGAAAGAGACTGCTATTGGGCATGGCATCAGCAGAACAATATTATGTAGAGGACTGAGGGTCTTCACATTATTGTATATTATACATTGAATGTGTGTAAATAGCTACCCTTGTTATTTACATTTTTTTCAAATTTTCATATTATTATTGTTGGGGTGTGTGTTAGAATAGCATTTTAGTATTTTGTATATAGTAATTTACTTCAAAATGTATCACTGTACCAATTTGGCCACTTGGGTACATTTGGGCAACTTGTGTGGGACACCTGGGTGACTACATGCTCAATGTCATGTAGCTCACTCGTTCCTGAAGATATCTTTTTGAAACTTTTTTCTAATACTGTTGCCATCCTATGTTCTGCATCAACATTATCCCCAGCATCATATCTGAATGTTTGCCTGTTCTTGTTCAGTTGAAAGATGATGCAACAACAATAAAAACAGAAAACGTATGTTTATTTCCTTGTATTTTCTTCTACCAGATCTATGGTGTTATATTCTCCTACATTCAATTCACATTTCCACAACTTTCAGAGTGTTTCCTTTCAAATGATACCAATAATATGCCTATCCTTGCTTCTGGGCCTGAGCTACAGTTAGATTTGGGTATGTCTTCAGAAATTGAGAGAAGGGGGGGGTGTATCCCAAAGAAGTTAAGAACATCAGATATCTGGATTTGGGTGAAGGAGAAGCGGGGTGGGGGGGGGGGGCTTGGGCAAGTCGCTGCAGGGGGTGCAGAGCTGTTGGCCGGGGTAAATTTTATAAATGACATCGCCGAAGTCGTGGATCGGTAGGATAGTCAATTTTATAGTTGGCCTTGTCTCAGGGTGTCCCCTGTCCACCTGCTGCTGCTGCAGTTTCAACTGTTCTGCCTGCGGCTATGGAACCCTGACCTGTTCACTGGACGTGTTACCTGCTGTTTTCGACTGTCTCTCTCTTCTGCACCTGCTGTCTCTAACTCTGAATGATGGGCTATGAAAATCAACCTGACATTTACTCCTAAAGTGCTGACCTTTTGCAGCCTCTATAACCACTGTGATTATTATTATTTGACCCTGCTGGTCATCTATGAACGTTTATAACAGTACATAGCCAAGATGTTCAATAACCACCCATCACATCCAGAAGAGAACTGGCCACCGTTTGGGCTTTTAGGCTGGGTTTCTGTATAGCACTTTGTGACATCGGCTGATGTAAAAGGGCTTTATAAATACTTATGACAGAAATTTGATTGAACATCCCTGGTCATCCCTACTGCCTCTGATCTGGCGGACTCACTAAACACACATGCTTCGTTTGTATATTATGTCTGAGTATTGGAGTGTGCCCCAGGCTATCCGTAAATAAAACAATCTAGAAAATAATGCCATCTGGTTTGCTTAATATATGGAATTTGACATTATTTATACTTTTACTTTTGATATGTAAGTATTTTCCAGCAATTACATTTACTTTTGATAATCAAGTATATTTAAAACCAAATACTTTGTATTTTACTCAAGTAGTATTCTACTGGGTGATTGTCACTCAAGTATGACAATTTGGTACTTTTTCCACCACTGTACTTGAATGCACGCATGACTCCATTCTATGCATACCAAAATAACAATCTGAAGTGCCTTTTGAAAGCCTACCACTGTAAGGTCGTATTTTATAACTTACTAGCTAGCCATGTAAGCAATAGAATACGCTTTCAAATGATGCCCACCTGACCCATATTGCGATTTATAATGGAACGTTTATGGATTGCGTACGCAAAAGCAGTAATTGTGTGATGGTGGAGCAGCAGGACTGTGCTCCAAACATAAAAAGAACAGTGTGCTTGCTTCAGTTCCTCAATGGCAAAGCTTGGAGAGCTCCAAAAAGGACCTGATAGTTAGTTGAAGGCTCTTTCCTTGAGTCATAAAAGTCCATTGAAATTACTTAGGAACTGTGCACAGTTTGGAGAGATGTGAGGCCACTTGGAGACACCAGTTAGACCTCTCTCTCAAACCATTTTAATCGTTTTTTCTTATATTGCACCTATTCCAAAATGTCAATGAATATTCTTGTTATGTTACTGAATGTATCCAGAGTATTTCACATTTCGTTATTGTCACGGCTGTTTGAAGAAGAGGACCAAGGTGCAGCGTGGTACGTGTTCATGATTTTTAATACAGCTGAACACTAGAACAAAAAACAACAAAGCAGAACAAACGAAACAGTTATGTCTGGTGCAGACACACAAAACAGAAAATAACTACCCACAAAACACAGGTGGGAAAAGGTTACCTAAGTATGGTTCTCAATCAGAGACAACAATAGACAGCTGCCTCTGATTGAGAACCACACCCGGCCAAACACATAGAAATAGAAATAGAAAACATAGAACAAAAACATAGAATGCCCACTCCAACTCACGCCCTGACCAAACCAAAATAGAGACATAAAAAGGATCTCTAAGGTCAGGGCGTGACAGTTATGGACAAATGCTGTGAAAAGTACAGTAAATGTAAAATGCACATAAAATCAACATTGTAATGTTTGGATTCAGTCTTGTGTCAGGTGAACTGTTTTCCCATAACCTCCAAAGTGGCAACTCTTTAAATTGCTACCATGGTCATGCATACAGTATGCCTTCTTCTGTTAGAAACATTTAAATGTGTCCCTATCCATATTGACCAATTTACACAAGTGTAAGGGGTTAAAAGTGTGCGGGGAAGGAAATTGCTGTATTTCTGTATATCTTTGGTAATTCCACACCACAGAATACAGTACTGTACCGTATCTTTGGAGTGCCAAAAATATTTTAACCACTAGTGGGTTCATGATATTGTTGTTTCTGGCTCATTAACATATTTTGAAGCGAGCCTTGTGGCTATATCTAATGCACCTGTGAGTAAGAATGCTGTACCAATTTAACTCCTATGTGGTTATGGTACCACATCAATTTAACATGTATTGGAGATAGATTTGAGTTGCAGCAAGTCTTAAACCTTAAATGGTTGAGCATTTTGCCATGTCCTTTTGGTTTATTTTGCCCTGTAGTCGCTGTCAGTTGGGAGGCGTTTGAAAAGGCCTTTAGATGTGCAAGTGATATAAAACACCAAATATTAATTAATATACTGTAATGGGTAAACATTTTGCACCTGTTTGCACCAATCCATTGTAATTACAGTAAAGTACTATGAAATTCGAGACCTCTCAATAGATTTCACTCATTCATCCATTCACCCATTAATTAATTAATTAATTCACCCATTTATTCCTTAATTTATTCCAATGAAAGTAGCATTTACTTTTTACAGTATAATACAGTTCATTTTACTCTATTGTACTGTGTCATTACATAATACTTGCTTTGAAACCATATTTTTCCTACAGTAGGTGTACTGTATTATGAAATACAGAATTTTACTTGCCGCTAACCTGCCGCCACAAACCCTCTACAGTGTATATAGTGCACTACTTTTGACCAAAGCCCTGGTCTAAAGTAATGCACATCATGGAGTATAGGGTAGCATTTGGGACCCCTCCACTGTGTATCCCCTGTGGAAAAGCAAATTATCATGGTAGACCTGAGATTTCCTGCACAGCCTTGGTATATGGACAAATTATCCTGTTGCTTTTACACACACACACACACACACACACACACACACACACACACACACACACACACACACACACACACACACACACACACACACACGCACACGCACGCACATGGCAGGATGGGGTTTGTGGAAGCGTGTGGATGATGAGCATGTGTCACATGTTGCATGTCTGTGGCCGTGATGGGGAAGAGCTCTTCCACTTGATTGTGGGTTGAGGTGCATTATTATGTCATACAGACCGCTTTGCATGACTCCCTCAAATTTGGCTCTGCATGGCTCAAATTTGGATGCATTGCACACTGAACCTCCTCTCTGACTCAGTTGAGGCACCTGCAGGTTAGGAGTTATACTGTGAGATTAACTGGGGCTGAGCTAGAGCAGTGTTTGTGAGACGAAGTTGGATCCCGAAGACCGTTATTCTCACAAAAGCGTCTGTGAAGTTGCTGATTGAGCAACAAACTATTTAGAAAAGCCGAGACTCCCACGAACACGCACTTTTTTGCTCTATGACACTCACAAGCCACACAAGAGTCATTAGAAGGGTTCTTCTACATAGAAGATGATTGGACATTCCAGGACATAGTGTCTATAATACTATATTAAGCTCACATAGTTGCTGTCAAACTCCAAACTCCACACAGTTCCCACTGATTATTTGGATATTTCCAACCGAGCAAACAATGTTTGAATCTTATAAATGAATTTTCCATCAGGTCCCTGATCTGATAAAGTTTATATGTTGGAGTAGCAATGTTTCCACATGTGGAATTGCAAAATTATGTAATGCTCTTCTGTAAAAAGGTAACTTAGCCTACCTGAGTATAATAATTAAAGTGCGTTAAAAATGATTTCTTATTTCTGAGCCATCCACTCCATTATTATTGTAGACCTCCATGATGTTGCATTGATATACAAGTATACTTAGCACTAGCACTAGGGGTAGGCATTCGGAGTGTTACTGCTGCCGGCGTGCCCCTCTCTTCTTTGTACAATTGTCCTTGACCATTGGAAGAAGTCATTGAAAAGAACAGAGAAGTTAGGTCTCCGTGTCTCCTTATTTTTTATTCTGTTTTCCTGGTTTGTATGCATGGTTATGTTTACAATTTCTAGAGAAAACGTGTTGTAAACTGTGTTGAGTTTTCTGGTCAGTTTGATGTGTCATTTAATTGTTTAGACCAAAAGAAGAAAAAAGTGTGATTTTTAAAAATTACATGATTGTAGCCAAGCTAAGTAGCTAGCTAGCTCATTTTTGTATGTAAGTCAATGATAACAAGATGGTGTTTCGGATAATTTTTTAGTTCCGTTATAAATGTTTTGGCTATTAAATGTTTTTGTGTACAAACGAGGGCTCATATTTAATGTATTTACATGTATACATATGAACCACGCTAATTATATCCATTTTATAAGGTTACTTGTTATGAAATGTGTATCATATGGTTGCATACTGACCACTAGCTAGCTTAGTGTTAGGCAATAGCTAGCCTGCCAATTCATCATAGCTAGCTATTTTTAGCTTCTCTTATTGTTAACTGTCCATTGGTTTTTGTTACATTTAATGCACAGGCCTGAAAGACAGATACTTTTCTACAAAGAGATTATTTTTTAATTAGGCCTGTCAGAGTTAATCAGTTAACTTCAATAAATGTTTTGTAATTTTACTGCACACATTTTTTTTAATCGTGATTAACTGCATTGTCTGAAAGCGTTCGAAATACACTGAAAACACCCAAAATACACTAATTATGCAGCTAAAAACAACATTGTGATGTTAAAACATTGAGGGTAAATAATGTGTGCTTCATCAATTTACTAGATTTCGCTTACTGTTACTTTGTACAAAATCAAGATTTCAATATTCTTGTAATGCTTTTGTCCCATTTTTTTTAAATTACTGCTCAATGATTAATTACAGCAAATCCTGTGATTAACTAGATTACATTTTTAAATGTTTGATAGCCCTATTTTGAATCGAACAGTCAATATTCTGAGTTGGAGAGAAATGTATAATACATATACATTGGAAGATAAATCTATTGTTGGGTCTCTAGGTCTAATGGTCAAGACATTGGTTGCTCCCATTGGAGACCTGGGTGATCATCACACTGGTTACAAAAGTACATGTGTAAAATTCATAATATCACATGTGAAATGTTGGGAAACCACATGTCTGAGTCATGTAAAAAATCCATGTGAAACTTCACACGTGCCTGACTCGTGAACTTTTTCTGTGTGTAACCCAAGTGTAACCCATGTGAAACTTTTTTTCCACTTGATTTGTGATTTGTTTTTTTAAGCGTAGAAACAGCCTAACCAGAAGCCATTTGAACAGGAAATGACCCAGTTATAAATCATGCTACACAACACAGTATTCTGACAGGTTAGGATATAGAATTCAGACTGTCCTGTGTATTTATCTTTGTCTCACTATCTCTCTCTCCCGCTCTCTCCACCAGTGTTAATCATTCACTACTTGTTTTCAAATCAGTGCAGCTGTTTCCTTCCTCTCTCTTGTACCTCTTGACATCATATATCTCCCCTCCCTTCCATGTTTAAAAAGCGAGGTCTCAGAACTGATGAGACTGACTCATTGGACCTCCAACTGATTTACACAAACATACACAACACTCATCGGTGGCAGGGCAGGTAGCGTGCGATGCGATCCACTGCCCCTAGGTATTCTCTCCTTTCTTGTCATTCACACAATATATCGTGCTCTCAATCTATTTGGTCTTAAAAACCCATGAAAACACTCTTTTGAAGCCTAGAATCATCCAGCCATCATAAAGCCGTATACGTATACGTCCCAAATGTGTAACGGTAGTCCTCCTCCTCTTCAACCGAAGAGGAGGAGTAGTGATTGAACCAAGGCGCAGCGTTGTGAAATGACATGATTTATTAAGACACGACAAAACAACGAAGACAGAAAACGAACTATACTTGAAGTAACAAAACGAATGTGTAGACAGACCTGAACTATACGAACTTACATAAAACACGAAGAACGCACGAACAGGGAAAAATAGACTACACAAAAAGAACGATGTACAAACAAACCGAACAGTCCCGTATGGTGCGACAAACACTGACACAGGAGACAATCACCCACAAACAAACAGTGTGAACACACCTACCTTAATATGACTCTCAGAGGAAATGAAAAACACCTGCCTCTAATTGAGAGCCATATCAGGTCACCCAAAACCAACATAGAAACAGAAAACATAGACTGCCCACCCACACTCACGTCCTGACCAACGAACACATACAAAACTAACAGAAACCAGGTCAGGAACGTGACATAACCCCCCCCTTAAGGTGCGAACTCCGGGCGCACCAGCACAAAGTCTAGGGGAGGGTCTGGGTGGGCATCTGACCACGGTGGTGGCTCAGGCTCAGGGCGAGGTCCCCACCCCACCATAGTCAATCCCAGCTTACATCTCCCCTTTAGAATGACCACCCTCTCTCTCCACCCACCTAATATAAGGGGCAACACCAAGACAAGGTAGCTCAGGACAGCGAGGTAGCTCAGGATAGAGAGATAGCTCAGGATAGAGGGGCAACTTCGGACTGAAAGGCAGCTCCGGACAGAGAGACAACTCCGGATTACTGGCAGCTCATGGCTGGCTGACGGCTCTGGACGCTCATGGCTGGCTGACGGCTCTGGACGCTCATGGCTGGCTGACGGCTCTGGACGCTCATGGCTGGCTGACGGCTCTGGACGCTCATGGCTGGCTGACGGCTCTGGACGCTCATGGCTGGCTGACGGCTCTGGACGCTCATGGCTGGCTGACGGCTCTGGACGCTCATGGCTGGCTGACGGCTCTGGACGCTCATGGCTCGCTGACGGCTCTGGCAGATCCTGTCTGGTTGGCGGCCCTGGCAGATCCTGTCTGGTTGGCGGCCCTGGCAGATCCTGTCTGGTTGGCGGCCCTGGCAGATCCTATCTGGTTGGCGGCCCTGGCAGATCCTGTCTGGTTGGCGGCCCTGGCAGATCCTGTCTGGTTGGCGGCCCTGGCAGATCCTGTCTGGTTGGCGGCCCTGGCAGATCCTGTCTGGTTGGCGGCCCTGGCAGATCCTGTCTGGTTGGCGGCCCTGGCAGATCCTGTCTGGTTGGCGGCTCTGGCAGATCCTGTCTGGTTGGCGGCTCTGGCAGATCCTGACTGACGAAATGGCTCTAGCGGCTCCTGACTGACTAACGGCTCTGACGGCTCGGGACAGACGGGCGGCTCTAATGGCTCGGGACAGACGGATGGCTCAGATGGCGCTGGGGAGACGGATGGCTCAGACGGCGCTGGGGAGACGGATGGCTCAGATGGCGCTGAGGAGACGGATGGCTCAGATGGCGCTGCGGAGACGGATGGCTCAGATGGCGCTGCGGAGACGGATGGCTCAGATGGCGCTGCGGAGACGGATGGCTCAGATGGCGCTGCGGAGACGGATGGCTCAGACTGATCCTGTCTGGCGGAAGGCTTTGGCTGCTCCTGTCTGGCGGAAGGCTTTGGCTGCTCCTGTCTGGCGGAAGGCTCTGTAGGCTCATGGCAGACGGGCGGCTTTGCAGACTCATGGCAGACGGGCGGCTTTGAAGGCTCAATACAGACGGACAGTTCAGGCGCCGTTGGGCAGACGGCAGACTCTGGCCAGCTGAGACGCACTGTAGGTCTGGTGCGTGGTGCCGGAACTTGAGGCACCGGACTGGAGACACGCACTTCAAGCCTATTACGGGGAGCAGGGACAGGGCACACTGGACTGTCAAAGTGTACTATTTGCCTGGTACGTGGTACCGGCACTGGTGGCACCGGGCTGAGGGCACGCACATCAGGACGAGTACGGGGAGAAGGAACAGTGTGTACAGGGCTCTGGAGACGCACAGGTGGCTTAGTGCGTGGTGCCGGAACTGGAGGCACTGGGCTGGAGACACGCACCATAGGGAGAGTGCGTGGAGGAGGAAGTGGTGGTACTGTGCTGGGGCGGGGAGGTGGCGCCGGATATACCGGACTGTGCAGGCGTATTGGCTCCCTTGAACACTGAGCCTGCCCAACCTTACCTGGCTGAATGCTCCCCGTCGCCCGACCAGTGCGGGGAGGTGGAATAACCCGCACCGGGCTATGTAGGCGAACCGGGGACACCATGCGTAAAGCTGGTGCCATGTAAGCCGGCCCAAGGAGACGTACTGGTGGCCAGATATGTAGAGCCGGCTTCATGGCACTTGGCTCAAGGCTCAATCTAGCCCTACCAGTGCGGGGAGGTGGAATAACCCGCACTGGGCTATGCACACGTACAGGAAACACCGTGCGCTCTACTGCGTAACACGGTGTCTGCCCGTACTCCCGCTCTCCACGGTTAGCCTGGGAAGTGGGCGCAGGTCTCCTACCTGCCCTTGGCCCACTACCTCTTAGCCCCCCCCCCAAGAAATTTTTGGGTAGTACTCACGGGCTTTTCGGGCTTCCGTGCTAGACGCGTCCCCTCATAACGTTGGTTCCTCTCTCCGGTTTCCTCCGCTCTCCGAGCTGCCTCCAGCTGTTCCCATGGGCGGCGATTACCTCCAACTTTAGCCCATGGTCCTTTTCCCTCCATGATCTCCTCCCAAGACCAGAAATCCTGTTTTGTGCGCTGTCCGTTAACCCGCTGCTTGATCCGGGTTTGGTGGGTGGTTCTGTAACGGTAGTCCTCCTCCTCTTCAACCGAAGAGTAGTAGTAGTCATTGAACCAAGGCGCAGCGTTGTGAAATGACACGATTTATTAAGACAGGACAAAACAACGAAGACAGAAAACGAACTATACTTGAAGTAACTAACAAAATAACAAAACGAATGTGTAGACAGACCTGAACTATACGAACTTACATAAAACACGAAGAACGCACGAACAGGGAAAAATAGACTACACAAAAAGAACGATGTACAAACAAACCGAACAGTCCCGTATGCTGCGACAAACACTGACACAGGAGACAATCACCCACAAACAAACAGTGTGAACACACCTACCTTAATATGACTCTCAATCAGAGGAAATGAAAAACACCTGCCTCTAATTGAGAGCCATATCAGGTCACCCAAAACCAACATAGAAACAGAAAACATAGACTGCCCACCCACACTCACGTCCTGACCAACGAACACATACAAAACTAACAGAAACCAGGTCAGGAACGTGACAAAATGGTACCCTTTTCCCTTTATGGTGCACTACTTTTGACCAGAGCCCTATGGGTAGTAATAGTGCACTAAATAGGGAATAAAGTGTCATTTTGGACATGGTCAGTCAGAGTAGAGGGACCCATGGATCTAGTTAACCAGCTATATTACCTTTTTTATTTAATCTTTATGTGTATCTTAAACATTCTGTTTATATTATAATGCACCACAACTTAGTCTATTAGCCGTAATAGGCTTCTTGGCCAACCTCCAAATATTGCATGAAATAAACAATGAGTTTATTTAGCTATCCTAGCTAACCTGCCAACTGGAATAACATAACATATACCTATTGAAAAACCAAGGGTGATAAAAACGGCTTTAGAAATAATCCAGTGTTCTTGAATCAAGTTAGTTTTGTGGCCTGAGAGCAGTGTAAAAATGTATAATGTAATACAAAAGATTAATGTCATGGATTTACAGTATAATGAGATGTTTTAGGTGGGTAGCAGGGGTTTGGAATTTTACTCCAGGGTTACATCCAAAATTGAATTTTCCCTATAATGTGCACTACTTCATGGGTTCCTTGTCAAAAGTAGTGCACTTTATAGGGAATAGGGTGCCAATTCAGATGCAGCCATCACTAGGCCTACTGCTTCAGCTGCTGTCCCTAGAGACAAGCAGTTTATCCTGATTTGGTAACTATCAAGCATGCTGCTCTCTGAATGATATAACACATAAAAAATGTCAGCCATGTTTTTAGTCTCCCTGGATAAGAGCACCTAGCTAGTCAAAGAAATAACACTAAATGTTGACCTAAGCGGCTCGACTGTTACAGAGGATGTATCACAGTGTGGGCCATGGCTGTGCCAGGGATCAGGAGGCTACAGAGGCCTGCTTCTCTGCCTTCAAAGGGAGGCAGTATCGCTTGTTTTAAAGGACATGTTAGCTTTCTCATTCAGGCTTGGCTATCATATGTTCAAGGGCCTTATGGGGTTGTTCCGGTGTGACCACTTGTCTTTCTGATCAGTGAGATAACAGTTAACTGTACAGAGAGAGGGTGAGAGAGAGAGGAAAAAGCGAGGGAAAGAGAGAGACCCACCTAGCAGCACAAACACAGGTCAAAGCATTTAACCTAAAAAGAGACAAAGAGAGAGAGGGAGGAAACAGGGTCAAATATGTATAATTTTCACAAATAGAGAAACAATTGAATAGTATTGTATATACAAACATACATACACACAGACATTGATTACACACATTGACTCGGTACCGGTACCCCCTGTATATAGCCGCGTTATTGTTATAATATTGTTACTCTTAAATGTTTTACTTTAGTTTATTTATTAAATATTTTTCTTAAAACGCATTTTTCTTAAAACAACATTGTTGGTTAAGGGCTTGTAAGTACGCATTTCACGGTAAGGTCTACCTACACCTGTTGTATTCGACGCAAGTGACGAAAACAATTAGATTTGATTATGATATGGTAACACGAAAATATAGACGCACGGACGCATAAATGAACACACACACACACACACACACACACACACACACACACACACACACACACACACACACACACACACACACACACACACACACACACACACACACACACACACACACACACACACACACACACACACACACACACACACACACACACACACTCAAACCACGACACACGCTGTTGTTGGGTGGCTTGATGTTTTTGTCATATATCAGTCAGGCCAGGGCTGAGCTGGGGTCTGTGAATGCGGATAGGAGTGGCTGGATAGCGAACAGACAGACGGCTGTCCCTTGGGGAATTAGTTCATTCCCCTGCCCAGTCTGGAGATAAGGAAGTCAGCAACACTCGCCTTCTCTCTCTCCCCTTTTTCCTGTTCCGCTCTATCTTCTCTACAGTATTTCCTCTCATCCTCTCTCTCTACTCTCTCCTCTCTCCAGCCTATCCACTCTGTCTGTTTCCACTCTCCGTTCCATCTCCTCTCTCCATTCTCTCAACTCTCTCCTGTCTCCTCACTATCCCACGTTCCCTTGTCCATCTCTTCTCTCTTTCCTGTCCTCTCCTGTCTCTCTTGCTCTCCTCTCACTCTTTTCGCCTTTCTCCCCCTCTCTCTCTCTCTCAACTCAGTCTACATTCCTGATCCTCTAGTGAGTGAAGACAGAAAACACATGAAAGCATCAGAATGCATTTCTAAAAATGTAGACGATCTGTTATTTTGGTGTAGAATTATATTAATTCACTGTACACTTCCCTGAAATTGCCAAATATCCCCAAATATTTTTATTATCTTGTGTATACAGTACATTGCAACATCCCCTCTTAGCATTTGGAAATATTTAACAAAAACATAACTGGAGAGAGAGCAATGTGATGTTTGTTTAGTGATATTTAAAATATTACTTTTCTGGCTCTTGTGCTATCAAAAAAATAACATCAAACCACCGTCCACCGTGAAAGTCTCCGACTCCCAGAGAGAGTCGCAGGCAGAGAGAGTTTATGTACAGTACAGTGCTGTGTGTCGGCTCAGTCAGTAGCGGGAGGGCTGTAGTGTTAAAGGGGGGCCGTACTATATTCCACTGACCCCTGCCTGACCTCTGAAGGCACTCTGTTGGGTCCCGGGAACTCCTCGCTCAGCCCTGTTCAACCCCGTCCATAATGAGATCATTACCAACAGTTAATTAAAGCGATGAGTCTTCTCAAACTTTTCCGCATAACGCATTGTGTCCGAACAACTGCGTCCCTTGTGGATATCTGAGGAAGAAAGAAGGGGTGGACCAGATGAAACTGTCTTCCCTCGCTTTTCGCCTTTCAATGAATGTTTTGTTTTCTGTAGCAGGGTCGGCTCTCCAGGGGTTCAGGGGGATGCTGCCGTGTCGTGCTCTGCCTGGGTGTCTGTGGGCTGGGGATTGGAATGGTGATGAGGTTGGGGATGGGGATAGGGATGAGGATGGGGACAGGGATGGGACTGGAGGTATGGTTTGGGATGAGGCTGGGGACAGGATTGTTACTTTATTGTGCACTACTTTGGGCCCTGGTCATAAAAACACTTTGAGTGACCACATGACCAGGAAGTAGGAAGCAGAAAGTTTGGAGTGGCGATGCGGCACTTCTTTTTTAAATATTTTTTTAAACACTGATATGTTTTATATTTTTAAGACATTTACACAATTTGTATCTTTAAACTTTTGTTTTGAGTATTTTATTTTCGGATCAGTGTTAGTTCTGTTCTTTACACACCGCTTTTGGCTGGATTTTGCTGTCTCCTACTGTAGAAGAGTCCAGATCAGATTTAGTATTTCCCTATGACCCCTAGTTTGTCCATTTAGTTAGAATGTCCGACAGCTCATCAATCAGTCACCCCTAACTTTCTATCCAATCAGAGACATTCTCTACAGCATGTTGTAAGTCCCGCCTCCAGCCAGTAAGTTTCAGTGAAGACAGAGAACGGACAGTTCGTGATTATCCACAGAAGTAATAAGAAGACAAGTTTCAGCATTTTTAACTGTATTTGTGCGTGCATCTAAAAGTAAGTAAGAATATGTTATGTTTATCATACTGTATGCTGTTGGGTGGGAGGATAAAGTAATCCAGTTTATTATAAAGTTGTAAATTGTAATTGCTTATGCATCGTCTTTGCTAGGCTGGACACTACATTTTTAACAACGCTTTTTTCTGATGAAACTAGTTCATTGCATCCACCGTGGAGCCCAGTTTCCTAATATGACCATATTTCCCAGCTGCTTGCCATCGTTTTGAAGTAATCACGAAAAAACAGGCATTATTTTACTGCATTTTTCACCCTGCCAGCTCCTATTAGTTCTATTGAGCACCGCGGCACCAACTCACCTTCCGAATGTTCTATTCCCAGGTTATGTTCTACGTCACAATGCCTGCTTCGCTATTGTTGGCAATGAGACCTGCTCACGTTGTTAATAGTTAAAATGTAAACAAAAACGAAAAAATACTTATGGAACATAGGCATGTCTGTCTATTTCCCCAAATATCTCGCACTGTGCATATTTCAAATTTTTTAAGTCGGACGCCATTTTAAATCATGAGAATCTCATCTTTCTAATTATGTAAGTCTGGACAGCGAGCTCGGTTGTCATCAAATGCTAGCCCCAAAATAGTTTTTGCCCTTGGAATGCTGAGCTCACCCCATTGTTTTCCTATGGAGAGGCATGCCGGTCTATTTCGACAAATATCTCACATATCTCTAAGCTTGATGCCCTCAATCTCACACAAATCATCAAGGAACCCACCAGGTACAACCCTAAATCCGTAAACATGGGCACCCTAATAGACATTATCCTGACCAACTTGCCCTCCAAATACACCTCTGCTGTCTTCAATCAAGATCTCAGCGATCACTGCCTCATTGCCTGTATCCGCCACGGGTCCACGGTCAAATGACCACCCCTCATCACTGTCAAACGCTCCCTGAAACACTTCTGCGAGCAGGCCTTTCTAATCGACCTGGCCCGGGTACCCTGGAAGGATATTGACCTCATCCCGTCAGTTGAGGATGCCTGGTCATTCTTTAAAAGTTACTTCTTCACCATATTAGACAAGCATGCTCCGTTCAAAAAATGCAGAACCAAGAACAGATATAGCCCTTGGTTCACTCCAGACCTGACTGCCCTCGACCAGCACAAAAACATCCTGTGGCGAACTGCAATAGCATCGAAGAGCCCCCGTGATATGCAACTGTTCAGGGAAGTCAGGAACCAATACACGCAGTCAGTCAGGAAAGCAAAGGCCAGCTTTTTCAAGCAGAAATTTGCATCCTGTAGCTCTAACTCCAAAAAGTTCTGGGATACTGTAAAGTCCATGGAAAACAAGAGCACCTCCTCCCAGCTGCCCACTGCACTGAGGCTAGATAACACGGTCACCACTGATAAGTCCGTGATAATCGAAAACTTCAACAAACATTTCTCAATTGCTGGCCATGCCTTCCACCTGGCGACTCCAACCTTGGCCAACAGCCCCGCCCCCCCCCACTGCAACTCGCCCAAGCCTCCCCAGCTTCTCCTTTACCCATATCCAGATAGCAGATGTTCTGAAAGAGCTGGAAAACCTGGACCCATACAAATCAGCTGGGCTTGACAATCTGGACCCCCTATTTCTGAAACTGTCCGCCGCCATTGTCGCACCCCCTATTACCAGCCTGTTCAACCTCTCCTTCGTATCATCTGAGATCCCCAAGGATTGGAAAGCTGCCGCTGTCATCCCCCTCTTCAAAGGGGGAGACACCCTGGACCCAAACTATTACAGACCTATATCCATCCTGCCCTGCCTAGCTAAGGTCTTCGAAAGCCAAGTCAACAAACAGATCACTGACCATCTCGAATCCCACCGTACCTTCTCCGCTGTGCAATCCGGTTTCCGAGCCGGTCACGGGTGCACCTCAGCCACGCTCAAGGTACTAAACGATATCATAACCGCCATCGATAAAAGACATTACTGTGCAGCCGTCTTCATCGACCTGGCCAAGGCTTTCGACTCTGTCAATCACCATATTCTTATCGGCAGACTCAATAGCCTCGGTTTTTCTAATGACTGCCTTGCCTGGTTTACCAACTACTTTGCAGACAGAGTTCAGTGTGTCAAATCGGAGGGCATGTTGTCCGGTCCTCTGGCAGTCTCTATGGGGGTACCACAGGGTTCAATTCTCGGGCCGACTCTTTTCTCTGTACACATCAATGATGTTGCTCTTGCTGCGGGCGATTCCCTGATCCACCTCTACGCAGACGACACCATTCTGTATACTTCCGGCCCTTCCCTGGACACTGTGCTATCTAACCTCCAAACGAGCTTCAATGCCATACAACACTCCTTCCGTGGCCTCCAACTGCTCTTAAACGCTAGTAAAACCAAATGCATGCTTTTCAACCGTTCGCTGCCTGCACCCGCACGCCCGACTAGCATCACCACCCTGGACGGTTCCGACCTAGAATATGTGGACATCTATAAGTACCTAGGTGTCTGGCTAGACTGCAAACTCTCCTTCCAGACTCATATCAAAAATCTCCAATCCAAAATCAAATCTAGAGTCGGGTTTCTATTCCGGAACAAAGCCTCCTTCACTCACGCCGCCAAACTTACCCTAGTAAAACTGACTATCCTACCGATCCTCGACTTCGGCGATGTCATCTACAAAATAGCTTCCAATACTCTACTCAGCAAACTGGATGCAGTTTATCACAGTGCCATCCGTTTTGTTACTAAAGCACCTTATACGACCCACCACTGCGACCTGTATGCCCTAGTCGGCTGGCCCTCGCTACATGTTCGTCGTCAGACCCACTGGCTCCAGGTCATCTACAAGGCTATGCTAGGTAAAGTGCCGCCTTATCTCAGTTCACTGGTCACGATGGCTACACCCACCCGTAGCACGCGCTCCAGCAGGTGTATCTCACTGATCATCCCTAAATCCAAAACCTCATTTGGACGCCTTTCCTTCCAGTTCTCTGCTGCCTGCGACTGGAACGAATTGCAAAAATCTCTGAAGTTGGAGACTTTTATCTCCTCAACAACTTTAAAAATCTGCTATCCGAGCAGCTAACCGATCGCTGCAGCTGTACATAGTCCATCTGTAAACTACCCACCCAATTTACCTACCTCACCCCCATACTGCTTTTATTTATTTACTTTTCTGCTCTTTTGCACACCAGTATCTCTTCTTGCACATGATCATCTGATGATTTATCACTCCAGTGTTAATCTGCTAAATTGTAATTATTCGATTTATTGCCTACCTCATGCCTTTTGCACACATTGTATATAGATTCTCTTTTTTCTACCATGTTATTGACTTGTCTATTGTTTACTCCATGTGTAACTCTGTGTTGTTGTCTGTTCACACTGCTATGCTTTATCTTGGCCAGGTCGCAGTTGCAAATGAGAACTTGTTCTCAACTAGCCTACCTGGTTAAATAAAGGTGAAATAAAAAATAAAAAAAAATAATTCATTTTTTTCAAGTCGGGCACCATTTTCATCAGGAGAATCTCCTCTTTGTAAATATGTAAGTCTGGGCAGCGAGCTCGTTTGTCATCGATCACTAGACCAGAAATAGTCCGAAGTTTATTTTTGACCTCATTACGCAGACATAAGCACAGTTGACACCATCGAGGTGCGGATGTTTACTTTCTACAGAGTTATTTTTTTCCCAGTTTCATCCGACGAACAGATTGTAGAAGTAAATTAAAAAGGTATACTTTTTTTGTGCCATTTAGGCAAAATGGAATTCTAAGCATCACTCCAGTCAAAACAGGCTCTCAGAACGTTCGATTCAATTCATCCGCTATGGGCTTGTGCTAGCTTAGCCAACGTTCTTTTGCTGTTTTGCAGCCTTGGGTGAATTTTGACTCGTTCTATTGTCCAGCTTATCATTGCGAGCAAGTACATTAGTTACTTAGCAAGGCTAACTATTTTCTATGCGTCATGCACACAGGGCATTGCAGTTATGCTTATGCTCGATACATAAGATGATTTAGGTCCTTTTATTATCGTTTTTATTATATTATTATTATTTGTTTACATTGTACTGGTAACTGCAGCAGCTTATTAGAGAAAGCAGGTTTAAGTTGTTTTAAAGATCACTCTTGCTCCATCCCACAATTGTCAGCTATTGCACCTTCCAGTTGTCACGTGTACTTGCGGGACACTTTATAGTTTACCGTCTATGTTAGCATACTAGAGCTGTATTGTGTAGCAATGTATAGACTGCAGCTGTATTCTGCTACTGTAATTCAGGTTCTCCTATACTGAATGATTTTTTTGATGTAATAGAACCCTATTACATCTGTGTGAAGGAGTATTTCAAATCAAATATAATTTTTTTTTGTCACATGCACCAAATACAACAGGTATTGACCTTACAGTGAAATGCTTACTTACAAGCCCTTAAACAACAATGCAGTTAACTTCTTGCGACTATAGGGGGTGCTGTTTTCTCATTAGCATAATTTGCATTACAGATTAAACGGCTTCCTACTCAATTCTTGCTCGTACAATATGCATATTATTACTATTATTGGATAGAAAACACTCTCTAGTTTCTATAGCCGTTGGAATTTTGTCTCTGAGTGAAACAGAACTCAATCTACAGCACTTTTCATGATAGGGAGTCAGATTTCAAACATTTTGGCCACTGATCTGGAGTCAGTTTAAAGCTCACTGTAAATGCTATGGAGAAACAGACTGCTTACGTCTCCCCCTGGATGTCAGTGCGTGATGACGCTTTGAATGGTGTCGATTGCGCAATCAGTTTCTCTATAATCGCCTCCTTCCAAGCGTTAGTTTAGCCAGTAATATTTCTCCGGTCATGTTTTTACCCGTTATAGGTGATCATAAGGTAGTTAATTTGAACCGTTGTATAGCAATTTATATCCTTTTAGTGCGATTTTGAGGCATTGCTTTGTTGTGCACTTTGAAGCGCTGGGCACATTTCGGGGTCCCGGTCGTACGTTAGTGGGTATTTCGACGGACAAATGGACATCTTTCGACCAAAAGAAGATTAGACCCAAGAAAGGATTCTTTGCCCAAGATTCTGATGGAAGAACAGCTCACAGTAAGAACAATTTATGATGATAAATCGTGTTTCTGTCGAAAAATGTTAAACGCACATTTACATTTACATTTAAGTCATTTAGCAGACGCTCTTATCCAGAGCGACTTACAAATTGGACGTTCCGCCATTTTGTTTTGTATAGCTTCGCTTGGCGCAACCTGTATTGAAAAGTAAGGATAATTTAAAAAATGTAAATCAGCGATTGCATTAAGAACTAATTTGTCTTTCGATTCCTGTCAACCCTATATTTTTTAGTCAAGTATATGATTAGCTATTGATTAAACTAGATCACTCAAAGATGGCGACCGACATTTCCAGGCTTGTTTTGCTACTATTTTCATTGTATAACCACGTTTTTTTATGGCTAAATATGCACATTTTCGAACAAACTGTATATGTATGTTGTAATATGATGTTACAGGAGTGTCATCTGAAGAATTCTGAGAAGGTTAGTGAAAAAATTAATATATTTTATAGCATCGAAATATAGCATCGAAATATCATTAAATCACAAGTCCAAGACACCTAATGAAAGATACAGATCTTGTGAATAAAGCCACCATTTCAGATTTTTAAAATGTTTTACAGGGAAGACAAAATATGTAAATCTATTAGCTAACCACGTTAGCAAAAGACACCACTTTTCTAACTCCATCAGTTTCTTACTCCATCAGGTGCTATCACCAATTCGGCTAAACTAAGATATTGATAGCCACTAACCAAGAAAAAACCTCCTCAGATGACAGTCTGATAACATATTTATGGTATAGGATAGGTTTTGTTAGAAAAATGTGCATATTTCAGGTAGATATCATAGTTTACAATTGCACCCACCGTCACAAATGGACTAGAATAAATACATAGAGCAACGTGTTTACCTAATTACTAATCATCAAACATTTCGTAAAAATACACAGCATACACTAATCGAAAGACACAGATCCTGTGAATACAGACAATATTTCAGATTTTCTAAGTGTCTTACAGCGAAAACACAATAAATCGTTATATTAGCATACCACATATGCAAACGTTACCAGAGCATTGATTCTAGCCAAAGAGAGCGATAACGTAAACATCGCCAAAATATATTAATTTTTTCACTTACCTTCTCAGAATTCTTCAGATGACACTCCTGTTACATCACATTACAACATACATATACAGTTTGTTCGAAAATGTGCATATTTAGCCACCAAAATCATGGTTAGACAATGACAAAAGTTGCCCAGCTGGTCAGACAATGTCGTGCGCCATATTAGACAGTGATCTAGTCGTATACATAAATACTCATAAACGTGACTAAAAAATATAGGGTGGACAGCGATTGATAGACAATTTAATTCTTAATACAATCGCTGATTTACATTTTTTAAATTATCCTTACTTTTCAATACAGTTTGCGCCAAGCGAAGCTACGTTTAAAAAGATGGCGTCATAAGCGATTAACATTTCTCGACAGAAACACGATTTATCATAATAAATTGTTCCTACTTTGAGCTGTTCCTCCATCAGAATCTTGGGCAAAGAATCCTTTCTTGGGTCTAATCGTCTTTTGGTCGAAAGCTGTCCTCTTGCCATGTAGAAATGCCCATTGCGTTCGGCATGAACTGGAACCGTGCCCAGAGATTCACAGTGTCTCAGAAATAAATGTCCCAAAATCGCACTAAACGGATATAAATTGCTATAAAACGGTTTAAATTAACTACCTTATGATGTTTTTAACTCCTATAATGAGTAGAAACATGACCGGAGAAATATAACTGGCTACACTAATGCTTGGAAAAAGAGCAGGTCTGTGTCCACCGCGCGCCCGACGCATCTGGAAAAGAGTTCCTACCTACACGTGTTTTTGTTTTATAGGGGCTGTGATTGCGCAATCGATACCATTCAAATCGTCATCACGTAAAGGAATCCAGGGGAAGATGTAAGCAGTGTCCGTATCCTGATAGCGTTCACAGTGGCCTTTAAACTGACTCCAGATCAGGGGCCAAAATGTGTGAAATCTGACTCCATGTCAGGGAAATTGCTGTAGAATGAGTTCTGTTCCACTCAGAGACAAAATTCCAACGCCTATAGAAACTAGAGACTGTTTTCTATCCAATAATAGTAATAATATGCATATTGTACGATAAAGAATTTAGTAGGAAGCCGTTTAATCTGTAATGCAATTATGCTAATGAGAAAACAGCACCCCCTGTAGTCGCAAGAGGTTAATTGTGACTTCCTGTGGGGGGGGGGGGGGGGGGGGGGGGGTGCTCCCGGATCCGGGGTAGAGGCTCGTTAGAGGTTAAGAAAATACCAAAAAAAAGTATCAAATAATGAAAGAGCAGCAGAAAAATAACAATAGCGAGGTTATATACTGGGGCACCGGTTAGTTGAGGTAATTGAGGTAAAATGTACATGTAGGTAGAGTAAATTGAAGTGCATAGATAATAACAGAGAGTAGCAGCAGTGTCGGGGGGGGGGGCAACGCAAATAGTCTGGGCAGCCATTTTATTCAGGAGGTTCAGGAGTCGTATGGCTTGGGGGTAGAAGCTGTTTAGCTTCTTATGGCTGCAGGGGCAGTATTGAGTAGCTTGGATGAAAGGTGCCCAGAGTAAACGGCCTGCTCCTCAGTCCCAGTTACTAATATATGCATATTATTATTAGTATTGGATAGAAAACACTCTGAAGTTTCTAAAACTGTTTGAATGATGTCTGTGAGTATAACAAAAACCTGAGGAGAAATCCAAACAGGAAGTGAGAAATCTGAGGTTGGTAGATTTTCAACACAGTTCCCATTGAAATCCCCTTGAGATATGAATGAAGTTGCATTTCCTAGGGCTTCCACTAGATGTCAACCGTCTATAGAAATTTGAATGAGGCTTCTACTGTGTTGTGGGACTGAATAAGAACAGAATGAACAGGTGTCTGGCAGTCAGCCATTTTCTGGTCACGCGCATTCCACATGATCTCCACTTGCGTTCCGTTCCTCCTCAAGACACAAAGGAATTCTCTGGTTGGAACTTTATTGAAGATGTTTGATAAAAACATCCTAATGATTGATTCTGTACTTAGTTTGAAATGTTTCTTCAACCTGTGATATAACTTTTTGAAGTTCTTGTCCGAAGTAACGCTCGACCAGATATGTATACCAAATGCCTAACAAAAGGAGGTATTTGGACATAAATAATGGACACTATCGAACAAAACAAACATTTATTGTGGACCTGGGATTCCTGGGAGTGCATTCTGATGAAGATCATCACAGGTAAGGGAACATTTATCATGTAATTTCTGGTTTCTGTTGACTCCAACATGGCGGCTAATTTGACTATTGTTCTGAGCGCCGTCTCAGATTATTGCATGGTTTGCTTTTCCCGTAAAGTTTTTTTGAAATCTGATACAGCGGTTGCATTAAGGAGAGGTATATCTATAATTCCATGTGTATAACTTATATTATCATTTACATTTATGATTGTCACGTTCCAGACCTTATTTCCTTTATTTTGTCTTTGTTTAGTATGGTCAGGGCGTGAGTTGGGGTGGGCATTCTATGTTATGTGTTTCTATGTTGGGTTCAATGTATTAGCCTGATATGGTTCTCAATTAGGGGCAGGTGTTTTACGTTTCCTCTGATTGAGAACCATATTTAGGTAGGCTGTTCTCACTGTTTGTTTGTGGGTGATTGTTCCTGTGTCAGTGTTTGTGCCACACGGGATTGTTTCGGTTGTTAGTTTGTTCCTGTTCATTGCGTTCTTCGTTGTCTGTAAGTTCACATGTTCAGGTCTGTTTACGTCGTTTGTTATTTTGTAGTTGTTCAAGTGATCTTCGTCTTCGTTTAAAATAAACAAGATTATTTATTCAACCCACGCTGCATTTTGGTCCGATCCTTGCTCCTCCTCGGGCGAGGAGGAAAACGAATGTTACAATGATGAGTATTTCTATTGAATCGATGTGGTTATGCAAAATCACTGGATGTTTTTGGAACTAGTGAATGTAACGCGCCAATGTAAACTCCAATTTTTTTATATAAATATGAACTTTATCAAACAAAACATACATGTATTGTGTAACATAAAGTCCTATGAGTGTCATCTGATGAAGATCATCAAAGGTTAGTGATTAATTTTATCTCTATTTGTGCTTTTTGTGACTCCTTTCTTTGGCTGGAAAAATGGCTGTGCTTATTGTGGAATGGTGTGACCTAACATAATCATTTGTGGTGCTTTCGCTGAAAAGCTTATTTGAAATCGGAACACTATGGTGGGATTAACAACAAGATTACCTTTAAAATGGTATAAGACACATGTATGTCTGAGGAATTTTAATTATGTTTTGAATTTGGCGCCCTGCACTTTCACTGGCTGTTGTCATATCATCCCGTTAACCTGTTTGGCGTGCAAGCCCGACCTCGGACCGAAAATGACACCCCTGCAGGGCGCGAAATTCAAAATCTATTTTTTAAAAATATTTAACTTTTACACATTAACAAGTCCAATACAGCATTTGAAAGATAAACATCTTGTCAATCCAGCCAACATGTCCGATTTTTTAAATGTTTTACAGAGAAAACACCACATATATTTATGTTAGCTCACCACCAAATACAAAAGTGGACAGACACGTATGAATTATGATTATGAAGTATGAATTATGATTGAAGTAGCATGCACAACCAACCGAAATAAACTAAAACCAACCTAAAGAGCCCAGAAAAAACGACCTCAGATGACAGTCATATAACATGTTACACAATAAATCTATGTTTTGTTCATAAAAAGTGCATATTTTAGCTATAAATCAGTTTTACATTGATGCTACCCAAAAATGCTAATACATAGCTTGAGTCTGAATCCAGCCGGGAGTAGCCAGAGAAAATACATACACCAACGTCGGCTACTAATTACACCTCATAAAACATTTCAGAAAAACATATGGTGGATAACTAATGAAAGACAGATATCGTGTGAATAAAGCCAACATTTCCGATTTTTGAAGTGTTTTACAGCGAAAACACAATATATCGTTATATTAGCTAACATCATAAGCTAGCATAAGGCAGCATTGATTCTAGTCAAGCGCTAGCCTAGCACAGTTAGCAGAGTTAGCATTCAACAGTTCGACATATATATGAAAAAGCATCCCAAATTGGGTCTTATCTTTCTTGGTACTCCATCAGAATGTTGTAACGGGGTCCAATGTCCAGTAGAGTCTTTAGTTGGGTTCCAGAACGAATTATTTCCCTCTTTGGTTAGCTAGCACGATAGCATTGCTGCGCTAGAAAGCTTTTCTTCAAAAAATTCTTCCGTCGTTTCACATCTAAAGTCCAGAATAAATTGCAATAATATAATTAAAGTATATTGAAAAAACATACTTTAGGATGATTTTGTGACATATATCAAATAATATCGTAGTCAGGCATCATATTCAACGTTATCTACCTTGTTCCAGAAGCGAAGACCAAATTATCCTTCGCGCCCGGATATTTTTTTTAACTGCGCAGGTCTCACAAGAAGTTGTGTTATTCAGTCCAGGGACGAGATATTCGACTCCTTTCAATTCTCACTTCCGCATTACAGTCTGACGAACGCCTGTGACGTGTCCCTATCGTCCCAAGTCAAATGGCCTTTTATAGAGAAGGTCTTAAAGAGACACATCGCATTTTGTAAAACTCAATTCGGCTGGGAAAATGGCTGTAAAAATATTTCTGTTCGACTTAGAGAAACAATTCAAACCTTTTTAGAAACTACAGACTGTTATCTATCCAACAGTAGTAAATATATGCATATTGGAAAATAAAAAGTTTCTTAGGAGGCCGTTTGAAAATGTGCACACATTTTCCAGTTTTTTCAATATTCAGCGTGCAGCCATAACAGGTTAACGGGATTGCAGCCCAAAGAAGTTAGAAGCCTCTTGGACCTAGACTTGGCGCTCCGGTACCACTTGCCGTCTATAACTAGGGTGGCTGGAGTCTTTGACAATTTTTTGGGCCTTCTGACACTGCCTTGCATAGAGGTCCTGGATGGCAGGAAGCTTGGCCCCGGTGATCTACTGGGCCTTATGCACTACCCTCTGTAGTGCCTTGCGGTCGGAGGCCGAGCAGGTGCCAAACCAGGCAGTGATGAAACCCATCAGGATGCTCTCGATGGTGCAACTGTAGAACCTTTTGAGGATCTGAGGACCCATGCCAAATATTTTCAGTCTCCTGAGGGGGAATAGGTTTTGTCATGCACTTTCATGTCTGTCTTGGTGTGCTTGGACCATATTAGATTGTTGGTGATGTGGACGTCAAGGAACTTGAATCTCTCAACCTGCTCCACTACAGGCCCGTCGATGAGAATAGGTGCATGCTCTGTCCTCCTTTTCCTGTAGTCCACAATCATCTCCTTTGTCTTGATCACGTTGAGCGAGAGGTTGTTGTCCTTACACCACACAGTCAGTTCTCTGACCTCCTCCCTATAGGCTGTCTCGTCGTTGTCGGTGATCAGGCCTACCACTGTTATGTCATCGGCAACTTAATGACGGTGTTGGAGTTGTGCCTGGCCGTGCAGTTGTAACAGTTTAAAACTTCTTATGGCTGCAGCCCGACGCCGGTCCACTTATGACAACAGCCAGCTCAAGTGCAGGGCGCGAAATTCAAAATATATATATTTTTAAATATTTAACTTTCACACATTAACAAGTCCAATACAGCAAATGAAAGGTACACATCTTGTGAATCCAGCCAACATGTCCGATTTTTAAAATGTTTTACAGCGAAAACAGCACGTATATTTATGTTAGCTCACTACCAAATACAAAAGAGGACAGACATTTTTCACAGCACAGGTAGCATGCACAAAGCCAATCTAACTAACCAAGAACCAACCAAACTAACCAACAAACAACTTCATCAGATGACAGTCTTATAACATGTTACACAATAAATCTGTTTTGTTCGAAAAATTTGCATATTTCAGGTATAAATCATAGTTTACATTGCAGCTACAATCAGAAATTGCACCGGAAGCAGACAGAAAAATTACAGACACCAACGCCAAATAACTAAATACTCATCATAAAACATTTCTGAAAAATACATAGTGTACAGCAATTGAAAGACAGGCATCTTGTGATTCCAGACAATATTTCCGATGTATCAAGTGTTTTACAGCGAAAACACAATATAGCGTTATATTTGCTTACCACAATAGCCAGAAACACAAGCAATTCCCAGTAGCAAAAGTAGTAAGCGATCGTAACAAACAAGCAAAAGATATATCATTTTTGACTAACCTTGATATTCTTCCTCAGATGACAGTCCTATAACATCAGGTTATACATACACTTATGTTTTGTTTGAAAATGTGCATATTTAGAGCTGAAATCAATGGTTACACCGTGTGCTAACTTAGCTACTTTTTCCCACTACGTCCGGATTTTTCCTGACACTTTTTCTGACACACATATTCTGACCAAATAGCTATTTAAAAACATAACTAAAAAATACATCTTGTATAGGAAATGATAGATCCATTAGTTCTTAATGAAATCGCAGTGTTAGAATTTAAAAAAATAGCTTCATTACGATATGCAGCTTCGGTATAGCTAGAGTACCCAAACGTTGGCCGCCCACGACTAGTACAACATGTTCGACAGATATATGAAATAGCATCATAAAATGTTTCTTACTTTTTCTGATCTTTCATCAGAATGTTGGACAAGGTGTCCTTTGTCCAGAACAGTCTTTGTTTGGAATTAGAACGGACACTTTCCCTCTTCATTTTGCACACGCGCTAGCCAAGTGGCACGGATCGCTCCATCGTCAACAAAGTCAGAGAACGGAACACGGCAAAACTCCCGAAAAAAATTCAATAATCTGATTAAACTATATTGAAAAAACATACTTTACGATGATATGGTCACATGTATCAGATAAAATCAAAGCCGGAGATAGTAGTCGTCCATAACGGCAGCTAAACAGAAGGCAATCCCACTGTCCACCGCGCGCTCCTCAGAGTACCGGAAATGAGGGACACGTCATACAAAGAGCCTGTATTCCACTTCAGACCAAGATAAACACGAAATTTCTTCTCTCACAGCCTCTTGACATCCAGGGGAAGGTCTATGAAGTGCACGTAGACTCTTACGTTTCATGCCCATGTATAGGCAGGAAGAAAAACAGCCTCGATTTCAGATTTTCCACTTCCTGGTCACGAAGTTTGTGCCAAATGAGTTCTGTTTGACTCACAGATATAATTCAAACGGTTTTAGAAACTAGAGAGTGTTTTCTATCCTATAGTAATAATAATATGCATATTGTATGAGCAAGAATTGAGTACGAGGCCGTTTGAAATGGGCACATTTTATCTGGCTACTCAATACTGCCCCTTGAGCCCAAACAGGTTAACTTTACGTCCGTCCCCTCGCCCCGACCCGGGCGCGAACCAGGGAAGCTCTGCACACATCAACAACAGTCACCCACGAAGCATCGTTACCCATCGCTCCACAAAAGCCGCGGCCCTTACAGATCAAGGGGAACCACTACTTCAAGGTCTCAAAGCGAGTGACGTCACCGTTTGAAAGGCGATTAGCGCGCACCACTGCTAACTAGCTAGCCATTTCACATCGGTTACATTCACCCCCCTTTCGACCTCCTCCTTTTCCGCAGCCGTCACTGATCCGGGTCAACAGCATCAATGTAACAGTTTAACTTTACGTCCGTCCCCTCGCCCCGACCTGGGCACGAACCAGGGACCCTCTGCACACATCAACAACAGTCACCCACGAAGCGTCGTTACCCATCGCTCCACAAAAGCCGCGGCCCTTACAGATCAAGGGGAACCACTACTTCAAGGTCTCAAAGCGAGTGACGTCACCGTTTGAAAGGCTATTAGCGCGCACCACCGCTAACTAGCTAGCCATTTGACATCGGTTACACAGTCATGAGTGATTAGGGAGTACAAGAGGGGACTAAGCACACCCCCCTGAGGGGCCCCTGTGTTGAGCATCAGCATGGTGAATGTGTTGTTACCTACCCTAACCACCTGGGGCGGTCCGTCAGGAAGTCCAGGATCCAGTTGCAGAGGGAGGTGTTTTGTTCCAGGGTCCTTAGCTTAGTGACGAGCTTTGAGGGGTACTATGGTGTTGAACGCTGAGCTGTAGTCAATGAATAGCATTCTCACATGGGTGCTCATTTTGTCCAGGTGTGAAAGGGCAGTGTGGAGTGCAATAGAGATTGCATCATCTGTGGATCTGTTGGGGAGGAATGCAAATTGGAGTGGGTGTAGGGTTTCTATGATAATGGTGTTGATGTGAGCCCTGACCACCCTTTCAAAGCATTTCATGGTTACAGACATGAATGCTACAGGTCGGTAGTCATTTAGGAAGGTTACCTTAGTGTTCTTGGGCACAGGGATTATGGTGGTCTGCTTGAAACATGTTGGTATTACCGACTCAGACAGGGACATGTTGAAAATGTCAGTGAAGAAACTTGCCAGTTGGTCAGCGCATGCTCAGGGTACACATCCTGGTAATCCGTCTGGCCCTGCGGCCTTGTGACTGTCGACCTGTTTAAAGGTCTTACTCACGTCGGCTGCGGAGAGATTGACCACACAGTCATCCCGAACAGTTGATGCTCTCATGCATGTTTCAGTGTTACTTGCCTCAAAGCGAGCATAGAAGTTATTTAGCTCGTCTTGTATGCTCGTGTCACTGGGCAGCTCTCGGCTGTTCTTCCCTTTGAAGTCTGTAATAAATTGCAAGCCCTGTTACATCCGACAAGCATCGGAGCTGGTGTAGTACGATCCAATCTTAATCCTGCATTTACGCTTTGCCTGTTTGATGGTTCGTCAGAGGGCATAGCGGGATTTCTTGTAAGCTTCCGGGTTAGAGTCCCATTCCTTGAAATCGGCATCTCTACCCTTTAGCTCAGTGCGGATGTTGCCTGTAATTCATGGCTTCTGGTTGGGGTATGTACGTACAGTCACTGTGGGGACAACGTCATCGATGCACTTATTGATGAAGCCAGTGACTGATATGGTGTACTCCTCAATGCCATGGGAAGTATTCCTGAACATATTCCAGTCTGTGCTAGCAAAACAGTCCCGTAGTTAAGAATCTACTTCATTTGATTATTGACTGAGTCACTTGTGCTTCATGCTTAAATTATTCATCGGAGTCATCAGGCCAGGTAGTCCTGAGGCATGGTCCTTGGGCTCAGGTCCTCCAAGAGAGAGAGACAGAGAGAGAGAGAGAGAGAATTAGAGAGAGCATACTTAAATTCACACAGGACACGGGATAAGACAGGAGAAATACTCCAGATATGACAGACAGACTGACCCTAGCCCCCCGACATAAACTATTGCAGCATAAATACTGGAGGCTGAGACAGGAGAGGTCGAGAGACACTGTGGCCACATCCGACGATACCCCCGGACAGGGCCAAACAGGCAGAATATAACCCCATCCAAATTGCCAAAGCACCAGCCCCAACACCACTAGAGGGATATCTTCAACCACCAACTTACAAACCTGAGACAAGGCCGAGTATAGCCCACGAAGATCTCCCCCACGGCACGAACCCGAGGGGGGGTGCCAACCTGGACAGGAAGATCACGTGAGTTACTCAACCCACTCAATTGACGCACCCCTCCTAGGGATTTTTGCAATTCGTTCCAGTCACTGGCAGCAGAGAACTGGAAGGAAAGGCGGCCAAATTAGGTGTTGGCTTTGGGGATGATCAGTGAGATATACTTGCTCGAACATGTGCTACGGGTGGGTGTTGTTATCATGACCAGTGAGCTGAGATAAGGCGGAGCTTTACCTAGCATAGACTTATAGATGACCTGGTATCTGTGCAGAAGCTAAAGGCCGCTAGCAGTGGCTAACAATGACTAAATAGCTTTTGGCTAATTAGCTGGTAAGCTGCTGATGGTCTAAAAATAAAAAAATAGCGGTTCCGTATCACATTGGGTGAGGCAGGTTACCGGAAGGTATAATGGATTTAAAATGGAAAAGAGATTGAAAATAAAATGGAAATATATGCAAAAAAGGAGGACAAAAAAGTACTGCAACACCATCTTGGATAATGGTTAGTCAGGACCACCAACAGCCGAAGCTAAGTAGTAAAATTAACATGATGCCTTCTAATTGCAGTCAATGTACTCATAATATACAGGAGAACGATCGCCTTACGGCAAGAATAGCTGTGCCCGAAAGCCCAGCTTCAGACGCAATCATTAGGCAAGGGTAATTTCAGTGTAGGAAAGGATGAAACAGCGTCTGTGCCACCAATAAGTGCAGAGAGTAGTAGAAATCCCCTCGCACGGTCTCCGCAGCCGGACAACTTTCTCATGGCTTCTGGAGGGAAATGATGTAGGAATGCTCAACCGGTGTCGCTCATTCAGCCGACAGAAACTTTCAACCGGTTCTCCCCATTAAGCAGCGAGTCGGAGTCAGAGTCCGAGTCCGAGCCTTCTCTGGACTCTACTCCTCCCGTTACAGGGTCTAAGATACCGAAGCCACCCACCATTAGCTCTGACAAATTGAAAACCCTAGTCATTGGCGACTCCATTACCCGCAGTATTAGACCAAAAACGAACCTATTTACCAGGGGGCAGTCGTTAAGGCCAATCTGAATATGGTGCTGGCTAAAGCTAAAACTGGCGAATGTAGAGAGTATAGGGATATTGTGTTATCAACGTCGGCACGAACGATGTTAGGATGAAACAGTCAGAGGTCACCAAGCGCAACATAGCTTCAGCATGTAAATCAGCTAGAAAGATATGTCGGCATCGAGTAATTCTCTCTGGCCCCCTCTCAGTTAGAGGGAGTGATGAGTTCGACAGCAGAGTCTCACAACTCAATCGCTGGTAGAAAACTGTTTTCTGCCCTCCCAAAAGATAGAATGTGTAGATAATTGGCCCTCTTTCTGGGACTCACCCACAAACGGGATCAAGCCTGGCCTGTAGAGGAGTAACAGGCTCCATCCTAGATGGAGGGGTGCTCTCATCTTATCTACGACAGGGCTCTAACTCCCCTAGCTCCACAATGAAATAGAGTGCAGGCCAGGCAGCAGGCTGGTAGCCAGCTTGCCAGCTTAGTGGAGTCGGCCACTAGCACAGTCAGTGTAGTCAGCTCAGCTATCCCCATTGAGATCGTGTCTGTGCCTCAACCTAGGTTGGGAAAAACTAAACATGGCGGTGTTCGCTTTAGCAATCTCTCTAGAATAAATACCTCCTCCATTCCTCCATTATTGAAAGAGATTGTGATACCTCACATCTCAAAATAGGGCTACAGAATGTTAGATCCCTCACTTCCAAGGCAGTCACAGTCAATGAACTAGTCACTGATCATAATCTTGATGTGATTGGCCTGACTGAAACATGACTTAAGCCTGATGAATTTACTGTGTTAAATGAGGCCTCCCCTCCTGGTTCCACTAGTGACCATATCCCCCGTGCATCCCGCGAAGGCGGAGGTGTTGCTAAAATTTACAATAGCAAATTTCAATTTACAAAAAATCCCCCTGACGTTTTCGTCTTTTGAGCTTCTAGTCATGAAATCTATGCAGCCTACACAATCACTTTTTATAGCTACTGTTTAAAGGCCTCCTGGGCTATATACAGCGTTCCTCACTGAGTTCTCTGAATTCTTATCGGACCTTGTAGTCAAGAAGATAATATTCAAATTTTTGGTGACTTTAATATTCACATTGAAAGTCCATAGACCCACTCCAAAAGGCTTTCGGAGCCATCATTGACTCAATGGGTTTTGTCTAACATGTCTCCAGACCTACTCACTGTCACAGTCATACTCTGGACCTAGTTTTGTCCCATGGAATAAATGTTGTGGATCTTAATTTTTCCTCGTAATCCTGGACTGTCGGACCATCATTTTATTATGTTTGCAATCGCAACAAATAATCTGTTCAGACCACAACCAAGGATCATCAAAAGTCGTGCTATAAATTCTCAGACAACCCAAAGATTCCCTGATGGCTTTCCAGAATCCCTCCGCCTACCCAAGGACGTCAGAGGACAGAAATTTGTTAACCACCTAACTGAGGAACTCAATTTAACCTTGCGCAATACCCTAGATGCAGTCGCACCCCTGAAAACAAAAAAAAATTGTCATAAGATGTGTCATACTGTATACCAGTATATCCCTGGTATACAGAAAATACCCGAGCTCTGAAGCAAGCTTCCTTTCCTACACTTAACTTCCGCTTGCCTAACAATTGCGTCTGAAGCTGGGCTTGCAGCACGGCTATCCTCACCATAAGGCGATCGTTCTCCTGTATATTATGCGTACAGCAACTGCAATTAGAAGGCATAATTGTAACGATCGTCGTAATCCTCCTCCTCGGGCGAGGAGGAGAGGCGAGAAGGATCAGACCAATATGCGAAGTGATTAGTGTCCATGATTATTTATTATATCGAAACTGAACACGAAACAAAGGAACACCATGAAAACAATCGACAAACAGTCCCGTGTGGCACGAATGCAGACACGCGATACAACCACCCACAAAACACACGTGAAACCCCGGCTGCCTTAGTATGATTCTCAATCAGAGACAAACGATCTACAGCTGCCTCTGACTGAGAATCATACCAGGCCGAACACAAAAACCCCAACATAGAAAAACACACATAGACCAACCCACCCAACTCACGCCCTGACCAACTAAATAAATACAAGAAAAAAGGAAAACAGGTCAGGAACGTGACAATAATGTTAATGTTACCACTTAGCTTCGGCTGGTGGAGGTCCTGACGAACCACGTCCAGAAAAAGTTGAATGAAAAAAGAATGAAAAAAACTTTCCGGTGAATTGAACACTGGCTGCTCTTCCATCCTGCCGATAGTGTATAACCCGCCAGCTATACGTTATTCATGTTGTCATTAAGCCACGACTCGGTGAAACATAAGATTACAGTTTTTAATGTCCCGTTGGTAGGACATACGTGCTTTTAGTTCGTCCCATTTATTTTCCAGTGATTGTGCGTTGGCTAATAGTATGGATGGTAAAGGAAGATTAGCCACTCGTCGTCTGATTCTCACAAGTTACCCCGATCTCCTTCCACGAAATCTCAGTCAGTTTCTCCTGTGAATGACGGGGATGAGGGCCTGTTCGGGAGTCTTGAGTAAATTCCTCTCATCCGACTCATTAAAGAAAAATTTGTCCAATTTAACCTTTCACGAGTATCTACCCCGGGTCCGGGATCACCCCCCACCCCCCCACACTGAGTAGCATAGCCTAGCATAGCGTCACAATTAAATAGTAGCATCTAAATATCATTAAATCACAAGTCCAAGACACCTAATGAAAGATACAGATCTTGTGAATAAAGCCACCATTTCAGATTTTTAAAATGTTTTACAGGGAAGACAAAATATGTAAATCTATTAGCTAACCACGTTAGCAGAAGACACCACTTTTCTAACTCCATCAGTTTCTTACTCCATCAGGTGCTATCACCAATTCGGCTAAACTAAGATATTGATAGCCACTAACCAAGAAAAGACCTCATCAGATGACAGTCTGATAACATATTTATGGTATAGGATAGGTTTTGTTAGAAAAATGTGCATATTTCAGGTAGATGTCATAGTTTACAATTGCACCCACCGTCACAAATGGACTAGAATAAATACATAGAGCAACGTGTTTACCTAATTACTAATCATCAAACATTTCGTAAAAATACACAGCATACACTAATCGAAAGACACAGATCCTGTGAATACAGACAATATTTCAGATTTTCTAAGTGTCTTACAGCGAAAACACAATAAATCGTTATATTAGCATACCACATATGTAAACGTTACCAGAGCATTGATTCTAGCCAAAGAGAGCGATAACGTAAACATCGCCAAAATATATTAATTTTTTCACTAACCTTCTCAGAATTCTTCCGATGACACTCCTGTAACATCATATTACACAATCCATATACAGTTTGTTCGAAAATGTGCATATTTAGACACCAAAATCATGGTTAGACAATGACAAAAGTTGCCCAGCTGGTCAGACAATGTCGTGCGCCATATTAGACAGTGATCTAGTCGTATACATAAATACTCATAAACGTGACTAAAAAATATAGGGTGGACAGCGATTGATAGACAATTTAATTCTTAATACAATCGCTGATTTACATTTTTTAAATTATCCTTACTTTTCAATACAGTTTGCGCCAAGCGAAGCTACGTCAAACAAGATGGCGTCATAAGCGATTAACATTTCTCGACAGAAACACGATTTATCATAATAAATTGTTCCTACTTTGAGCTGTTCTTCCATCAGAATCTTGTGCAAAGAATCCTTTCTTGGGTCTAATCATCTTTTGGTCGAAAGCTGTCCTCTTGCCATGTAGAAATGCCCATTGCGTTTGGCATGAACTGGAACCGTGCCCAGAGATTCACAGTGTCTCAGAAATAAATGTCCCAAAATCGCACTAAACGGATATAAATTGCTATAAAACGGTTTAAATTAACTACCTTATGATGTTTTTAACTCCTATAACGAGTAGAAACATGACCGGAGAAATATAACTGGCTACACTAATGCTTGGAAAAAGAGCAGGTCTGTGTCCACCGCGCGCCCTACGCAGCTGGAAAGGAGTTCCTACCTACACGTGTTTTTGTTTTATAGGGGCTGTGATTGCGCAATCGATACCATTCAAATCGTCATCACGTAAAGGCATCCAGGGGAAGACGTAAGCAGTGTCCGTATCCTGATAGCGTTCACAGTGGCCTTTAAACTGACTCCAGATCAGGGGCCAAAATGTGTGAAATCTGACTCCATGTCAGGGAAATTGCTGTAGAATGAGTTCTGTTCCACTCAGAGACAAAATTCCAACGCCTATAGAAACTAGAGAGTGTTTTCTATCCAATAATAGTAATAATATGCATATTGTACGAGCAAGAATTTAGTAGGAAGCCGTTTAATCTGTAATGCAATTATGCTAATGAGAAAACAGCACCCCCTGTAGTCGCAAGAAGTTAAGGTGAGTAAATGCTGTTCTATTGTCCAGAATCTCTTTTCGGTCATAAATGTTTGCACAGTGCCAAGTGGTGGAATAAGGGAACTGCTTGTCAATCATAGAATGGGTAAAATATATGTTGAAAATGTGTGAAATTGTGAGAGTAATAATAAACAATTTTTCGATTTCATTGTCTTTCCATTGTGAATTCATGCAACATATCTTGACATGCTTTTTAATTTGACCACATCAGTGCATTTGTTACAAAAATAATCCATATAAAGTGAAGTAATTTGTTAAATGAGAGGTATGTGTGAAAGTGAAATCATTGTTGAAATACTATAAAAGTGTTAGGATCGATGCTGGTAGACTGGATGCAACTACAGGGATTGAACATTTAATAGCAACGGACATGGAACAGGACAGGACAGCATCTGGATATGAACACATAACGACATTAATGCTGACACAGAAACAAACGGAGGAGCACACAGATATAGAAGGGGTAATCAACAAGGTAATGGAGTCCCAGTGAGTCCAATATAACGCAACTGCATGTAATGATGGTGATAGGTGTGCGTAATGAAGGGCAGCCTGGTGCCCTAGAGCACCAGAGAGGGAGAGCGGGAGCAGGTGGGACAGTACCCCACCTCTAGGGGCACCACCTGGTGTCCCACCTGGGCGAGCCTGACATTCCGGCCGAGGCATGGGCACTGGACAAGCTGACTGAGACATATAAGCCCGACGAGCTGGCAGTGGTGTGGGAGCCCGGCGATCCGGCTGAGGCGTGAAAGCCCGACGATCCGGCTGAGGCATGAAAGCCCAACGAGCTAGCCGAGGCTCCCCCGGTTCCATCGGCAACGGCACCCGGACCCGACATCACCAACCAAAAACAAAAACCTCCCTGACGTTTCGTATAGTGGTGTCAGCATTCTGTAAGGATCGATGCTGGTAGACGAGAAGCAAGTACAGGGATCGAACATTTAAGAGCAATGGACATAGAGCAGGACAGTGTCTGGACATGAACACATAACAACATTAATGCTGACACAGGGAACAAACGGAGGAGCATACAGATATAGAAGGGGTAATCAACAAAGTAATGGAGTCCAGGTGAGTCCAATATAGCGCAGCTGTGCGTAATGATGTTGACAGGTGTGCATAATGAAGGGCAGCCTGGCGCCAGAGAGGGAGAGCAGGAGCAGGCTTGACAAAAATACTGAAATAATGGAAACTCAAATGAGTGATGGCTGATCTTGCTTTGTTTGAAGATTTGGCATATGCTGCATTTCGCAGAGAAAACCGTTTTTAGAGACAAGTGGGACTTTTTCTGTTGAAAGTACAGATTGGTTCAGCAGAAATAATTTCCAAAAAACATTCATATAGGATTTTTGCGAGGATTTAAGACCCACTTTAAAAAGGCAAACACATGCCATTCTGGTGCACATCCAAGTGCTACCCACCCTCGGGTATTTGGCAACAGGCACTTTTCAGCAGGAGCTTGCTGATCGGCATCCATATCACAGCCCTCAATAAGCCAATGTTTTGGATGTAATCATCAGCAAAATTAATAGTAATATACAATTTCCATACAGAATCGCACAACAGGTTGAAATCAAGAGGGATTTCTTTGCCATGATGCCATCAATGGGTTCCCAAATACTAACGGAGCAATAATAGACAGCACCCACATTGCCATAAAATTATCATCCCAAAACGATTTAAATTATGTGAACAGAAAAGGCTTCCACTCTTTATGTGCAGGTAAGAAGTTATATGATGTGCAAAAGATGCTGCTGAATGTGGTGGCAAGGTGGAACGCACGACTCGTTCATTCCGCAGAACAGCAATGTTGGGCTATACGCATATAGGAATGAGCTGTTGAGGATGGATGGCTTTTTGATGAGTGTTGACTACTCATTTGAAGTATATTTGTAATTGCTAAAACAACTTAACTTTGTCTTCCTGATCGTCTACTACACCGGCCGCGGCACCCCAGCCACCAGCTCTTAGCATTGCTGCAGTTCCCGTCCCCACCCCATTCCCGCATATCTCCCGAAGTTCCCTCCCACTATCCTTTGTAGCTATGGTGATGTGTGTGTTTGTATGGAATTATCCAACTGTGAAACATGAATAAAAATGAATCTGCCAATGAAATGATTGTATTTGTTTTATGTTTGTGTGTGACGAAGATGATTAGTGATTAAGGCCTAACATAGCCTGTTAACGTTAGCTAGCTACTACTAGTGGATATAATTTTAGCTAAAAGTAATCTATAGAGATTTGAAACAATTTGCTACCATGTCTAAGAGACAAAAACTATCAGGAAGTGAATATTTAGAAAACAATGAGAAAAGAGGCACAATCTCTAAACCAAAGAAATTTGCTGGTGAAATGTGTCAGCGTGCAGCAATGTCCATCAGCCGGTGTGGAGAATGACAAACCTACGAGGACAGGCCATTAATTTGAGAATGACGAGCTCCGTTCGCTGATTCTAGCAGCAAAGAGGGTAAACCGGTGAAGTCCGAGCCATGCATTTCCATCGATGATGACATCTCTCTGGCTGGACAAGAACAGGTGGTCTCGCCAGGCCTAACCACACCTCCAAACAATGCCGGCAAAGACCCTACTATTTTGGACCCAGACTCCCCGTCCCGGATGACAGTGGTGGTGGTGCTACTAAATCCGAGTCCCAGACAAAAAACATAAAAGATCCCGGTGAGTGGCCAAAATATATGAATGGATCTTTACGGGATATGTTAGTGCAGGCTGGGCCACATCAGGAAATTTCCCAAGAGATGAGGGGCAATGAAAGTTTTCATCAAGACTTGATTATTCCACGCAAAACGATGCAGCCTTCTGTTTTTGCTGCAAACTTCGCATGAGAAGTCCATATGACCACCTAGACAGTTTCCAGAGGTGGAAGGAACTGGAGATCAGGCTGGTGTCCAAGCAAACTCAGATGATTTGACTTCAGGACAATGGACAGCTACCGAGAGAAAACATTGCTGACTGCAATGCAGCACCACATCAGAGGAAAAAGGCCACTCTAGGTGGAGACGAAATAAATAAATGCTGAAACTGATGTTGGACAATTAAATTTGATATGTGAATAAACAACATTTGTTAAGGCTGTGTCATTGTGTTATGGGATTTTTATGAATAATGACAAAAATGATGTATACATTTGACTTAGAATTATAACTAAACAGAATACTACTATGCTACTGTATGGATGTATGAATCTTATTATAATCATAATGCTGAATATAATGTGTGTAATTTTAATCAAGAATTTAAACAAGGACTGTCTGTTCCTTGTTAGAAACGAATGGAGTTATCATCAGACAGGCTGGAATGATGTGTTCCTTAGGTGGCAGACAATGTAAAAAGGCTTGTGAAACTGTATTACCATTGTATCCGAGAGGAGGAAGGACATTTTAAAACCTATGACGTCATTATTATTATATAACCTGATGTCAAATGTACTATGAGCAGTACTCTCGAGAATAAACGCTATTGATTGATTGATTTTGAGACTGGTTTCTGTCCATTTTATGCAAATAAGTATCTTACAAATTCTTATGAATGGGCAGAGTGTTTTAATTTAATTGGTTGATAAACATATAGGAATGAATCCCAATCATTCTACATACATCCCTTTTCTGCCAATTTACATATCGAGAGTCAGTCTATTTTACCAGGCCATGAGGGAGGTGGCCATCACAATCCCTGTACAGTTATTTGCTTTCCTAGGTAATTGTGTAATGTTTACCTTAAATCCTACATCATGATCTTCTTTGACTTCTTATTTTGTTAGTCACTTATCAGTGAATTATATAGTTGATCTTTTACCTTTTATCAATGACAATGGCGTCATATAACTAGTACCTCCAGGTGGTTGATTTGGATAATCAGAAAGGTTTCAAAGACTAGGATGCAGCTCAGAGCCCCTACTCTTCCCAAAAACCGCCAACCCTCTCCTGCCCTTAGTTGGTCTGCTAGGTCCCATCCCATACTCACACTTCTAGGAGCACAAATAGTGTGGAACTGTCGGGGTAGGAAATCTTCATTTAAGGAGGTAACCCCTCGGACCTTATTTATTCTCGGTTCTTCATCCTACGTTATGTGTGATCAGCAGTGCTTATATGGGTACATACCTTCTTGCAGTGGGTAACGTGGACCCAATTGACTCTCTCCGCTATTCTAATGGCAAAGGCGGTGGTTTAACATAACCTGGTATGGGCCTTCTCAACAGGCTGCTTTCTGTCTATTCTCCTCAGGGACTGGATATCCCCCCCAGTCTCCTGGTTGGATTGAGTGAATCACCTTCTCCTGTCATTCACCTGTTGGACACAAAATAAAGCTTATTTTACACTGCTCCAGTGAAACGAGGCCAGCCATGCATTTATGAAAGCGCTTGTTTCCAAAGCTCAAATGATCTTACTCTGTTCTACAGTTCTACAGGAATATTAAAATATATGTTAACCTTTCACGAGCCTCTACCCCGGGTCCGGGAGCACCCCTCCCCCCCCCCCCCACACTGATTAGCATCGCTGGCATAGCGTCACAATTAAATAGTAGCATCTAAATATCATTAAATCACAAGTCCAAGACACCTAATGAAAGATACAGATCCTGTGAATAAAGCCACCATTTCAGATTTTTAAAATGTTTTACAGGGAAGACAAAATATGTAAATCTATTAGCTAACCACGTTAGCAAAAGACACCACTTTTCTTTGTCCACCATTTTCTCTCTCCACCAGTAGCTATCACCAATTCGGCTAAACTAAGATATTGATAGCCACTAACCAAGAAAAAACCTCATCAGATGACAATCTGATAACATATTTATGGTATAGGATAGGTTTTGTTAGAAAAATGTGCATATTTCAGGTATAAATCATAGTTTGCCATTGCAGCCACCATCACAAATCTCACTAAAGCTCCTAGAATTACTACAGAGAGCAATTTGTATTACCAATTTACTCATCATAAAACATTTCTTAAAAATACACAGCACATAGCAATGGAAAGACACAGATCTTGTGAATTCAGACAACATTTCAGATTTTCTAAGTGTTTTACGGCGAAAACACAAAAAATCGTTATATTAGCATACCACATGTGCAAACATTACCAGAGCATTGATTCTAGCCAAAGAGAGCGATAACGTCAACATCGCCAAAATATATTAATTTTTTCACTAACCTTCTCAGAATTCTTCAGATGACACTCCTGTAACATCATACATTACAACATACATATAGAGTTTGTTCGAAAATGTGCATATTTAGCCACCAAAATCATGGTTAGACAATGACAAAAGTAGCCCAGCTGGTAAGAAAATGTCGTACACCATATTAGACAGTGATCTAGTCTTATACATAAATACTCATAAACTTGACTAAAAAATATAGGGTGGACAGCGATTGATAGACAATTTAATTCTTAATACAATCACGGAATTACATTTTTTAAATTATCCTTACTTTTCAATACAGGTTGCGCCAAGCAAAGCTACATCTAACAAAATGGCGGAACGTGCGTTTGACATTTTTCTACAGAACAACGATTTATCATCTTAACTATTTCTTACTATGAGGCGATCTTCCATCAGATTCTTGGGCAATGTATCCTTTCTTGGGTCTAATCTTCTTTTGGTCGAAAGATGCCATCTGTCCGTCGAAATGCCCACTAACGTACGACCGGGACCCCGAAACGTGCCCGGAGCTTCAAAGTGTATTACAAAGCAATGCCTCAAAATCGCACTAAAAGGATATAAATTGCTATAAAACGGTCTAAATTAACTACCTTATCATGTTTCTAACACCTATAATGAGTAAAAACATGACCGACGCTATATTACTGGCTAAACCAAGGCTTGGAAAAAGGCCAGTCAGATATCCTTCTTGCGTTGAGCGCAGAGTCCGAAAGAACGCTACTTCCGGTATGTTGTCATTTATAGAGCCCATGATTGCGCAATCGACTCCATTCAAATTGTCACCACTTACTGACATCTAGAGGAAGGCGTGGGCAGTGTTTGTATCTCATAGGATTTACAGAGACTTTTAAAACTGATCTGGAACCAGAGGCCAAGATGTCTAAATCTCACACACTGGGAGGAAAAGTGCTGTAGAATGAGTTCTGTTTCACTCAGAGACATAATTCAAACGGCTATAGAAACTAGAGAGTGTTTTCTATCCAATAATAACAATAATATGCATATTGTACGAGCAAGAATTGAGTACTAGGCAGTTTAATCTGTAGAGAAAATTATGCTAATGCGAAACAGCACCCCCTATAGCTGCAAGTAGTTAAATATGTTATATAAAAGTGTCATTTTTGTTGCAATTGTAACAATTTTGGGGTTGTGCCATGTGAGATAACAGGTGGGATATTATTAATAAGAAACTTGTTGTCCTACTATAGGTAGTAGGTTGCATAGTGATGGTACCATTGTAACTCTCCGATGTAGGGGTTAAAGTGAAGCTAAACTGCAGCCTATAATATTCGACGAGATAAAAAAATTGTAATTGAGCTTTTCGCTTTCTGAAAAGAGAAATGTTTGTTTCAATGCAGGCAGCTTTTAGGGAAGCACTTCTCTTGTTGGGTTAAACAATGGACAAGTAGCCAGCAGTTGAAGCTTACAGTTTATGTCAGTAGAGCCTCTGTCTGGGTGGAAAGGTCACTTTCTTTAGATTCATTAAGTTGTCTAAGATGTAATTCTTTTTTATCTCGCCTAGGGCGGCAGAACGTCCAGGGCATTGGTGATTTTATCAATGCAATCAGATTGAAAATATTAGGCTGTTATTGATATTGAACTGATTATATAGCCTACTAACCAGATGTATTAAAAATTGTGTTCAATTTGTAACATAGGCCTATTAATTGGGCTGCTATTATGTTCTGTTCCTCCGACTTTTAGCCAAGTAAAAACATTGTCCAAACCTGTTGGGGGGGTGGCAGATTTTTGTCTCCCCTAGGGTGCCAGAACATCCAGGACTGGCCCTGATTGTCTTATTGGTCCTCACTTTGTAGCCATGTTTATCTTTTTAATGGTCAAGCCACAACTGAGCGAGCCAAATAAAACCTTTTGGTTGTACTCGATCTCTGACACTTGCACCTTATTTCAGTCTCAGATGTATTATTTTTTTGTTGTCGCTTTTTTGGTTGTGGCATTGTCTTTCACGCTATGGTGTATATTTCCCATGAGTTGAGGGATGGTTTTGACCATATATGGTTAATTAGGGGCATTTCGAAATGCAAATAGCCAAAGTCGTGCACGAGAACAGAGGCTGAGAACAATTGTTATTTATCAATGGTTATCTCCTACCGGTGTGCATATGACACCCGCAGGATTGTTTGATAAATCACACTTTTTCTATGCCTATAACCATTTTAAATTACAATCGTAAGTAGCATTTTGGAAGAGTTTCTACGCAATATTGATAAATTAGGTAGCTGAGGAACATTCCAACGTATCCTCCCTCTGCCCTCTTGTCCAGACCTGTGACTAACTGTTTTACGGCTCAGAAGCACCTGACTTCACCGGGTCCCTCCGACGAGGTCATCCGCCGCTTCTTCCATCCTTACCACTCCAAGCACTTCTGGATCTGGTCCTGGGTTACTGAGACGGCCATCCCCTGGAACAGTACCCAGAGCACGTCCCACAGGCTCACAGCGACTCTCTCCTCATCATCTAGTGGTGGTTGTTATAGGGAGTTCCTTAGTTAGGGATGTAGTGGTCGCAGAAGCAAGGACCCTCTGTTTCCCTGGAGCATATGTTCTTGACATACTGTAGATCACCAGCTCACCTCATCTCTAAACTGTCTTGCTGAGTGAATATAAACAAAATCTTTAATTAATCAACTTAGATTTTTTCCAGTTTCAAAATGTATTTAAAGTGTCCATCAGTCTGGTTTCAGGTCAGGTCATAGCACTATCTTTACTCCTTCTTTGGTATTAAATGACATTGTAAATTGCATGGACAAAAGGCAGTTATGTGCTGCCATTTTCATAGACGTGTCAAAGGCTTTCGACACTTTTGACCATTCATTATTAATTCGTAGCCTGTCTGAAATTAGCCTGGTCAGGCAGCCTGCATTTGGTCTGAAAATGTACCTTACAGACAGGACACCATTTGTTTTTTCTGATGTTGAGAAGTCAGGTTTCCTTGATATTAGTAAAGGTGTCCCCCAAGCAGGGTTGTAACTGTAATCTGTTACAGTTTACAATCAGATTACAGATACTTTTGAAAAACTGGATGATTACTTCTCGGAATACTTTTAATTCAGAAACGATGTTGCCGAAAAAAAATCTTTGACACGTTTGTTTTCTCAATGACATTGAAAAACCAATGGTTCTCTAGCAGCATTCTGCTTTCTAGTGTAATTTCAACCTGAAATGCAATAACAAAAACACGAATAACAATAAGCCTAATCAGTAAGTAATTTGGCTAACTAGGTTAATTAAACACTCATGTAAATGTGCACAAGCCTATTCAGTCAAATTATACCAAAACAATACAGCCTATTTGCAGGAGGGGACTATTTCTTGTCAACTTTTTCAATCAATAAACAGGCAGTGAAACAAAGTAGTTTGACAAAAAGTGCTCTAAAGTCAGTAACAAGTCTTTAAAATATAGCTAGCAAATATAGTTTTTATTTCTAGAGACCTAACATTATTAGCTACAGTGATAACGGTGGGAGTTTTTCCACACAGCATTTTCAACTACATGTTGACAGCTAACTAATAGCATTTATATATACTTTATCAGTCAGATGGTTAACCAGCAAATATTAATGTTTTCCCCAAAGACTCCAGTCACCCAAGTCATAGACTTTTCTCTCTGCTATCGCACAGGAACCAGTAACGGAGAGCCAAGTCTAGGACCAAAAGGCTCTTTAACAGCTTTTACTGCCAAGCCATAAGACTGCAGAACAACTTATCAAATGGTAATCCGGACTATTTACATTGACACTCCCCCACCCTTTGTTTTTACTACTCGCTGTTTATTATCTATGCATAGTCACTTCACAAATTACCGACTAATCTGTACCCCCCCACATTGACTCGGTACCGGTACCCCATGTATATAGCTTCGTTATTGTTAAATACATTTCTTGTGTTACTTTTTGATTAATTAGATTTGGTTTACTTTAGTATATTAATACATATTTTATTAACTCTTTCTTGAACTGCATTGTTGGTTAAGGGCTTGTAAGTAAGAATTTCACGGTAAGGTTGTATTCGGCGCATGTGACAAATAAAAATTGATTTGATCTAAAGCGGCCTGATGAAGCTAATGTTAGCCAGTCGACAGTAAAGCTAGTAAACATTCAGTAAAACTGAATGTCAGAAGCCAGCTACAGTAGCTAAAGTTAAATTGACCATTTATATTCCACATGATAAAACTGCTGTGATGCCTTTTCACCCCAAAAATGGATGTACACATACACAGTTGATTCAGAAAGTATTCAGACACCTTGACTTCATCCACATTTTGTTACGTTACAGCCTTATTCTAAAATTGATTAAATATTTTTTTTCTCATCATCAATCTACACACAATAATGACAAAGCAAAAACAGGTTGTTAGAAAAACAGAAATATCACATTTACACAAGTATTCAGATCCTTTACTCAGTACTTTGTTGAAGCACCTTTGGCGCTGATTACACCCTTGAGTCCTCTTGGGTATAACGTTACAAGTTTGGCACACCTGTATTTGGGGAGTTTCTCCCATTCTTCTCTGCAGATCCTCTCAAGCTCTGTCAGGTTGGATAGGGAGCGTCGCTGCACAGCTATTTTCAGGTCTCTCTAGAAACGTTTGATTGGGTTCAAGTCCGGGCTCTGGCTGGGTCACTCAAGGACATTCAGAGACTTGTCCCAAAGCCCCTCCTGCATTGTCTTGGCTGTGTGCTTAGGGTCATTGTACTGTTGGAAGGTGAATCTTTGCCCCAGCCCGAGGTCCTGAGTGCTCTGGAGTAAGTTCATCAAGGATCTCTCTGTACTTTGCTCCATTTATCTTTCCCTCAATTCTGACTAGTCTCTCAGTCCCTGCCACTAAAGATCATCCCCACAACATGATGCTGCCACCACCATCCTTCACCGTAGGGATGGTGCCAGGTTTCCTCCAGACGTGACGCTTGGCATTCAGGCCAAAGAGTTCTATCTTGGTTTCATCAGATAAGAGAATCTTGTTTCTCATGGTCTGAGAGTCCTTTAAGTGCCTTTTGGCAAACTCCAAGGGGGCTGTCATGTTCCTTTTACTAAGGAGTGGCTTCCGTGTGGCCACTCTACCATAAAGGCCTGATTTGTAAAGTAATGCAGAGATGGGAGAACCTTCCACAAGGACAACCAACTCCACAGAGGAACTCTGGAGCTCTATCAGAGTGACCATCGGGTTCTTGGTCACCTCCCTGACCAAGGCCCTTCCCCTTCGATTGCTCAGTTTGGCCAGGCAGCCAGCTCTAGGAAGAGTCTTGGTGGTTCCAAACTTCTTACATTTAATAATAATGGAGGCCACTGTGTTCTTGGGGACCTTCAATGCTGCATAAATGTTTTGGTACCCTTCCCCAGATCTGTGCCTCCACACAATCCTGTCTCTGAGCTCTGCGGACAATTCCTTCGACCTCATGGCTTGGTTTTTGCTCTGACATGCACTGTCAACTGTGGGACCTTATATAGACAAGTGTGTGCCTGTCCAAATCATGTCCAATCAGTTGAATTTACAACAGGTGTTTTCCAATCAAGTTGTAGAAACATCTCAAGGATGATCAATGGAAACAGGATGCACCTGAGCTCATTTTCAAGTCTCATAGCATAGGGTCTGAACACTTGTGTAAATAAGGTATCTGTTTTTTATTTGTAATACATTTGCAAAAATGTATAAAAACCTGTTTCCGCTTTGTCATGATGGGTTATTGTGTGTAGATTGAAAAAAAAAAATGAAATCGGTTTTAGAATAAGGCTGTATGTAACATAACAAAATGTGGAAAAAGGGAAGGTTTCTGAATACTTTCCGAATGCATTGTAAATAGAGATTATTACCTTCAAGTAGATTGTTTAATTCTAGTACTTCAGGACAAGTAAAGTTAACAATGTTACTTTGTAGAAATTACTTCTCTTCAAGCTACTTCCTGAGATTTTATTGATGGAACAATTCAGCCAATAGTTGCAGCAATAGGCGGCTGTGGTTTTGGCTCAGGAGTAAAAGGTCCTGCCCCCAAAGCTGCTCAAACCATCTTTTTTCTCTTTCTACAAATTACAAAACGTTCTACAAGCTTACGAAGCTCTTGGTAACGTGGCTACAATGACAGACCTCCAAGCGTCCTCAGATAACAAATCCGCAAGTGTATTTTTGATTCACAGCAGAATATTCATAGTTGTAAATGGCCTTAAATTATGCTTGTAAATCTTATTGAAAGTATTCAAATGCAAAGTTACAAGTTAGCCAATCGTACTTGCAACCACAAATCTCAATGTGCGACCACAAAATTCAAAATACAAACTCACAGGGTTCTGTTATTATTATTAGCCGAAATTGCAGAAGACCAAAATGATAAAATAAAATTAATCATAATATATGCACAAACTGTTCCGAACTGTTTCGGGTGGGCAGCATGCGAACGTGTTAACTCTAGAGGTCTTGTTGATCACTACAGAATTAGGTACATTTGCATTCAGATCTTTTGCAACTTGTGTATGGAATGATCTGTAGAGCTCTCTGCACCTTGATGCTATGGTGCCTCTAGGGCAGTTCAAGTTGTTAATAGAGGACCTCATTGTTGAGGAAGCTTCTTGTTGTTGTCACGTTCCTGACCTTGTTTTCCTTTTGTATAGTTGTGTTTAGTGGGTCAGGACGTGAGCTGGGTGGGCAGTCTGTTGTTTGTTCTATGTTAAGTGTCAGGTTTAATTGACCTTGTAATCAGAGGCAGGTGTTTTACATTTTCCTCTGATTGAGAACCATACATAGGGAGGTTGTTTCACATTGTTTGTTGTGGGTGGTTTTCTTCCGTGTCTGTATGTATGTTAGTACCACACGGGACTGTAGTGTTGGTTTGTAGTCTGTTTCGTGCGTTCTTTGTGTATTTGTAAGTTCGCATGTTTTAGGTCAGTCTACGTCGTTTTGTTGTTTTGTAATTTTCCAAGTGTTTTTCGTGTTCGTGTTCGTCTTTAAATAAATTCATTATGTATTCACAACCCGCTGCATTTTGGTCTGATCCCTACTCCTCCTCTTCAGACGAAGAGGAGAGAAACCGTTACAGTTGTGTTTGTTTCATGTTAATTAATTCTGCGCCTCCGGTCCAAAATGACCACCCCATTATAGCTGATTATAAATCCATATTAATACATATATTATCACTTAATGTTGTGCTAGATCTTTTTATCAACTTAAGTTTTGAACTTCTATTTGCTATTTATGGTCTGTACGCCTCATTGACCTGAGCTCATACAACTCATTTTTGAGTATACCAGAGCTGCGAGAGAAGCATCTTCATTGTCAGTTTCCTGGCCTCTCTCCTACTCACCAGTGTCATGATCAAAGATATGATCAAGAGCCTCACATACAGTATATTGTTTGGTCATTGTGCTGCCACAGAACGAATTGTCACAAAAAAAGCTTTATACACCAGAGCTGTGAGAAAAACACAACAGGTGTATAAAAGTTAAATAAAACACCCAAAATATAATGAAAATCTTCCGACTTCAACTGTGTTATATATATATATATATTTTTTGTATTATTAACTCATACACCCCCCCCCCCCCCCCCCCCCCCCCCCCCCCCTCTTTCGGAGGACATATCTTGTTTTTCTGCTACTTATACACTACCGTTCAAAAGTTTGGGATCACCTCAAAATTTCCTTGTTTGAAAGAAAAGTACATTTTTTGTCCATTAAAATAACATCAAATTGATCAGAAATACAGTGTAAACATTGTTGATGTTGTAAGTAACTATTGCAGCTGGAAAAGGCTGTTTTTTTAATGTTATATCTACATAGGTGTACAGAGGCCCATTATCAGCACATTACTCCTGTGTTCCAATGGCACGTTGTTTCAGCTAATCCAAATTGTTAATTTTAAAAGGAAAACCCTTTTCCAATTATGTTAGCACAGCTGAAAACTGTCGTGCTGATTAAAGAAGCAATACATCTGGCCTTCTTTAGACTAGTTGAGAATCTGGAGCATCAGCGTTTGTGGGTTCGATTACAGGCTCAAAATGGCCAGAAACAAATCACTTTCTTCTGAAACTTGTCAGTCTATTCTTGTTCTAAGAAATGAAGGCGAGAAATTGCGAGAAATTGCCAAAAAAACTGAGGATCTGGTACAACGCTGTGTACTACTCCTTTCACAGAACAGCGCAAACTGGCTCTAACCAGAATAGAAAGAGGAGTGCTCAACTGGCAGCTTCATTAAATAGTACCCGCAAAACACCAGTCTCAACGTGAAGTGGCAACTCCGGGATGCTTCTTAAATCAGCACTACAGTTTTCAGCTGTGCTAACAATTGCGAAAGGGTTTTCTAAAAATCAATAAGCAATTTAAAATGATAAACGAGGATTAACTAACACAACGTGCCATTGGAACACAGGAATGAGGGTTGCTGATAATGGGTCTTTGTATGCTCGTGTAGATATTCCATTAAAATTCAGCCGTTTCCAGCTACAATAGTCCTTTACAACATTAACAATGTCTACACTGTATTTCTGATCAATTTGATGTTAATTTAATGGATACATTTTTTTTGCTTTTAAAAAATAGGAAAATAGGAAACATGCCATGGGGGATGAATACTTTCGCAAGGCACTGTAGTCAGGCCCTTGGTTGATTTAATTCCTGTTGCTTCCTCTGTTGTCTCTCGGTGAGTCGTGGTATTGAAGAGGAAGGAAGGTGATAGGGAGCGACGTGTGGAATGTCAAAGGTTCCTCCTCAGGTTCCTGCCTCTTAAATCCTGTGAAAGACTTCTGTTGGCCCGGCCGAATGACACCCCACACACACACACACGCACGCACGCACGCACGCACGCACACACACACACACACACACACACACACACACACACACTGTGTGTGAGAGAGAGAGAGAGAGAGAGAGAGAGAGCAGCTAAACGGCCTTTACACTGTGTCGTGTCTTTGGCTATGCCAGATTAAGTGACATGACATGCTATTCTATAAAATCCTTTCTCTGTAATTAATATTACCTGATTGAAACAATCATGTAAATGTAATTAACTAGAAAGTCGGGGCACCACAAAATAGTGTTTATAGAGCTGTTATCTTCCGAATAGACTCTTAAAGACCTAGTAATATTTTACATCAATAGCAGTCAATATTAATCGTCACCTTATTTCAGTCTCATCTGAACATCGTAGTATTCTTGGTTATCTTCCCGAACCCTGGCTAACAAGTTGAATCAGAAATACAAAATTGGGTTTAACTATTTATTTACTAAATACCTTACTAATCACACAGAATTACATATACACAGAATGAATCATACCTAGATTACAAATTATGTCATAAAGGAAAACGTCCCTAGCGGACGGAACAGATATGACAGACGGTTACACAAACGAAAGGGGGGTGGGTTTGAGTGAAAGAGCGGGAAGACTGAGGAACAAAGGGAGAAGCTGTGCTATCGTAAATACAGTATCTTATGCATTATAAATTACCGCCCATTTGGAAAAGGAAAATGCAATAAATATTTACTCTGAGCTGCCCTTCAATAGGTTGGTCGTAGATGCTGGCCGTGTTGGCCAACAGAGATCTTCCTGTCCTCGGAAGAATGTTTCTGGTGGTAAATCGGATACCTTTTAGTAATGTCGTTGTGTGGTAGACGGTATAGGTCATCCGTCCTTTCCTAGCCCACGTTTACAGCTGCTGTTGCTAACTCAACGGCTAGGATGTCTCACTTCTTTAGTGAATAAGAGTTCAAAGTTTATACCATTTATACCATATACTAAAATTACATTTAATCTTTTCACAAATAGTTAAACATTTAAATACATTTAAACATTTAAATTGCACAACAATTCCATGTGAATCTGAACTAGAATGTGTAGCCTTTTCAGATACAGTTTATGTCGTCCTGTCATCAGTCAATATGTCTCAGATGACAACCGAACTGACATATTCATTAAGTACCAACGCATATTTTCAACTGGTTCTATTACCGAAATATGGTTCCTTTCCCCCCACTTGTTTGATGTTCCCAGACTCTCTATGTTTAACAAAGGCTATTCAAGAGTCCTTCAGTAGAGTCAGAGAGAGAGGGAAGGGAGAAAGGTATTTATGGGGGGGTCATAAACCTTACCCACAGACCAACGTCATTACAACTGTCTACACCACGCCATTTCAAAGTGGATAATTGGGTAATATTTGTTTGAGACATTTATCAATGTGATTGCAACCTACCCACTCAAAAAGACAGCCAACAGTTTTCAGATTTGTCAATGTGTTATCACTATGCTTTCAATCATCTAAAAACAATCACATTTCAATGGAAAAACAATGTCGGATTTTTGGTTTAGTTGTCACCCAAATGTCTTTCACTTGCGCTTTCAACAATTTAAAGTTCAAATGGGAATACAATGTCAGATTGTTTATTTATAAAACAGATAAATGTGTTATCACTGTGCTTCATCTAACAGCAAAAAACAAATTACCTGGATTGCAGTTGAGACTACATTAAAGTACATGGTGCAAGTGAGATTCTGCGCACATTATTATAACAATTTCAACAATTGTTAAGCTCTCCACTTATAAAGCATGCATGTTCAAGATAGCATGGATAGGTATATACATAAGACTAAATGTATTGTTACAGTAACCTCAAAATTGTCCATGGATGTGTTACTCATTTTAACCTGTTGGGGATGGGGGCGCTGTTTAGACTATTTATGCTAATGTGGCTAATTTTTTAAACGGCTTCCCACAAAATCCTTGATCGTACAATATGCATATTATTATTATTATTGGATAGAAAACAGTCTATAGTTTCTATAGGAGTTGAAATTTTGTCTCTAAGTGGAACAGAGCCCATTCTACAGCAATTTCCCTGACATGGAGTCAGATTTGAGAAATGTTGGGCACTTTTCTGAAGTCAGTTAAAAGGGCACTGTCGTTGCTATGACTATACGGACACTTCTTACGTCTTCCCCTGGATGCCTTTACGTGATGACGATTCCAACGGGCTCGATTGCTCGTTCACAGGCCCTACAAATGAAAAAAACCTTTAGCTAGCAAGTCTTTTCTTGCTGCGTAACGCGCGTGGAAGACACCGACCCTCTCCTGTTCCAAGCGTTAGTTTAGCCTGTTATATTTCTCCGGTCATCTTTTCACTCGTTATAGGAGTTACAAACATCACAAAGTAGTTAATTTAAAGCGTTTTATAGCAATTTATATCCGTTTAGTGCGATTTTGGGACATTTATTTTTGCAACGATGTGAAAAGTTGGGCACGCTTTTCAGTTCATCCCGAACGTAGTTGACATTTCCACATGGCAAGAGGACAGCTTTCCACCAAAAGACGATTTCTCCCAAGAAAGGATCCTTTGCCCAAGATACTGATGGAAGAACAGCTCAAGGTAGGACATTTTTATTATGATAAATCGTGTTTCTGTCGAAACATTTTAGTGGCTTAGGACGCCATGTTTTTTGACGTAGCTTCGCTTGGCGCAAACTGTATTGAAAAGTAAGGATAAATTAAAAAATGTAATAACGCAATTGTATTAAGAATTAAATTGTCTATCAATCCCTGTCCACCCTATATTTTTTAGTCACGTTTATGAGTATTTATGTATAAGAGTAGATCACTGTCTAAGTGGCGCAAGGACAAATTCTGACCAGCCGAGTTACATTTCACATTGTCTAACCATGATTTTGGTGGCTAAATATAAACATTTTCGATCAAACTGTATATGCATGTTGTAATGTGATGTTACAGGAGTGTCATCGGAAGAATTCTGAGAAGGTTAGTGAAAAAATTAATATCTTTTGGCGATGTTGACTTTTATCGCTCACTTTGGCTAGAATCAATGCTGGGCTGCTAATTGCTATGTGCTAAGCTAATATAACGATTTATTGTGTTTTCGCTGTAAGACACTTAGAAAATCTGAAATATTGTCTGTATTCACAGGATCTGTGTCTTTCGATTCGTGTATGCTGTGTATTTTTACGAAATGTTTGATGATTAGTAGTTAGGTAAACACGTTGCTCATTGTAATTATTCTAGTCCATTTGTGATGGTGGGTGCAATTGTAAACTATGCCATATACCTGAAATATGCACTTTTTTCTAACAAAACCTATCCCATACCATAAATATGTTATCAGACTGTCATCTAATGAGTTTTTTTTGTTGGTTAGGGGCTATAAATATCTTAGTTTAGCCGAATTGGTGATGGCTACTGGTGTTGGTGGACAAATAAAAGATGGTGGATTATGCTAATGTGTTTTTAGGTAATAGATGTACATCTTTACATATTGTGTCTTCCCTGTAAAACATTTTAAAAATCGGAAATGTTGACTGGATTCATAAGATCTGTGTCTTTCATTAGCTGTATTGGACTTTAATGTGTGAAAGTTAAATATTTTAAAAAAATATTTTTTTTGAATTTCGCGGCACTGGTTTTTCAGTGGGGGGGGGGGGGGTGTGCCGCTAGCGCCACGCTGATCCTAGACAGGTTAAGGTTGAATGTTACATTAGTTAAGCTTTTTTAAATACGTTTTTAAGGCTAACCTCTCCTATTCAAACACCATATTGACATCATTTATACCCGTCACTGAGAACCTCTGCTAACAACACCAAGGCCACCCACTGCCTCCGTCTGTCGCTCTCTCTCTGTGGGAATGTTGGGTGAGTGTAATGAGCTCACTTGAAAAGTCCACAGTTTTTTACATTTTAATCAAAAAGTACAAATTCAGAATAAAACCCAATGCATTATTCATCTAAGATTGTTTTTCCCAGTAACATCTAAATATGTAAACCATAACCCTGCAGAACCTGTTGAACTATTTAGAATCCCTCAACACCCCCCCCCCCCCCCCATGTATTTTCTGAACACCCAGAAACCCACTCGACTTTAATTTTAATGATAACGTTCATCTAGGAACCCATTTAGTGAAGGCCACAGGACTGAAAATGGATTAATTGAACAACGATGTGTCTGTCACTAACAAATACAGTCAAGGGGGGGGGGGGGGGTAATGCTACAATTCACTCGAAAAGGCAAGGCACACTGGGAAATTATATTGGAGTCATTTTTCGCATTTCAAAAATTCAGCCGCACAAAAGTATGTAGAACTAGAGCTACACAAAGGAACCTCCGTTGGATCCGTTGGATAGACTGCATAGAGCCTTTTTAAGATGCTGCAGATTTCTTTTAAATAAAAAGTTAAATGGGAAACTTTATTGAAGGAAGAAAAAAAACTATACAGTACGACACTAACTAATCGAAATGAGTTCCGACTGAGTCGTCATAAGGCTCAGACCGTCAGCGCGCCTTCTCAAAGAACGTTTATGTCCCAAATGGCACCCCATTCCATATATAATGCACTACTTTTGACCAGGGCCCATAGTGCTTTGGTCAAAAGTAGTGTACTACATAGGGAATAGGGTGCCATTTGGGACTCAGTCCCAGACACGGAGCGAACGAACACGTCATGGATGTCTGACCCTTCATGGAAACATAAAGAACTCCAATATTATTTGCTTGAGACGTTAATAAGATTTATGTTCCTTTTCTCTGTTGTGTGCAAAAAAACACTGTCTCAGTCCTTTCTCTCTCTCTCCATGTCGCCCACTTGCCCTGAATTGAATTACAGTATATGATATTTCTTTAATAGGATTCACTGGATGATTTTCAAAGCCTCAGTCCAGAGAGGACGTTTAGGACCAGCTAGGAGAAAATGATATGTCTTTGAAATACCAACGCAACATGCAGTGGTTCAATTTAGCTTCAAGATACGCTGGCTTAATGTAACTTTCCAGCAGGACAGAATGACTTTGTGATGAGACGGTTTTTAATGACAACTAAGCACAAATCCTTTTGATACTAAAATTACTCACACAGAGACTCAAGGGCCACTTGATGGTTTTATAATGATGGACTCTTGTTTCTCTCTTTGCTAAATGCTTTATTTAAGCATTTGATAAAACCCTGACAATATGAATCAAACCACCCATTGATATAGTCACAGACAGTGGGACTGTATTGTATACTTGGCAGGCATTGGAAGAGGGTGAGCTACGTTGGTGCCGTTCAAGGCAGGTCACAGTGCAACTACCTGCTCTCAGAGTTAAAATGTAACCCTTGTCCTAGTATTAGACTCGGACTGTTTGTCTGTGTTCCAAACAACAACCTATTCCCTAAGTAGTGCACTACTTTTGAACAGCACCTCATTTTTCCCTGGTCAAAAGTAGTACAATATGTAGGGAATATGGTGCTTTTTGGAACAAATTTTGAAAGCTCCATATGAGACAGAAAGGCTGCACAAATGTGAAAAAACAATAAAGAGGTATGGGAGAGAGACGACTGAGGTTATCATCTTTAACCTACTGGACTTACTGCAGCTAACCTGAAATCCCCCCTAATACGTTTACAATCTAGAATGTAAATGTATTGTTGTCCAATGTTCAAATGATACCTACGCCCTCATAGGATGCCACTGCTAGAGCTGCTGTAAGTGCTGTTATTGTGAAGTGGAAACGTTTAGAAGCAACAATCGCTCAGCCGTGAAGTGGTAGGCCACACAAGCTCACAGAACAGGAACGCCGAGTGCTGAAGTGCATAGCACCTAAAAATCATCTGTCCTTGGTTGCAACACTCACTACGAGTTCCAAACTGCCTCTGGAAGCAACGTCAGCACAATAACTGTTTGTCGGGAGCTTGAAAGAATGGGTTTCCATGGCCGAGTAGCCGCATATAAGCCTGAGATCACCATGTGCACAATGCCAAGCATCGGCTGGAGTGGTGTAAAGCTCGCCACAGACCTGGAGCAGCGGAAATGCGTTCTCTGGAGTGATGAATCACGAATCGCCATTTGGCATTCCGATGGACGAATCAGGTTTTGGAGGATGGCAGGATAACGCTATCTGCCCCAATGCGTAATGCCAAATACTGTTTGGTGGAGGAATAATGATCTGGGGATGTTTTTCATGGTTTGGGCTAGGCCCCTTAGTTCAGGTGAAGGGAAATCTTAACGCTACAGCATACAAAGACATTCTAGACGATTCTGTGCTTCCAACTTTGTGGCAACAGTTTGGGGAAAACCCTTTCCTGTTTCAGCATGACAATGCCCCCGTGCACAAAGCAAGGTCCATACAGAGATGGCTTGTTAAGATCGGTTTGGAAGAACCTGACTGGCCTGCATAGAGCCCTGACCTCAACCCCATCGAACACCTTTGGGATGAATTGGAACGCTTACTGCGAGCCAGGCCTAATCGCCCAACATCAGTGCCGACCTCACTAATGCTCTTGGGCTGAATGGAAACAAGTCCCCGCAGCAATGTTACAACATCTAGTGGAAAGCCTTCCCAGAAGAGTGTTATAGCAGCAAAGGTGGGGACCAACTCCATATTAATGTCAATGACTTTGGAATGAGATGTTCGACGAGCAGGTGTTCACATACTTTTGGTCATGTAGTGTATATTAGTAGAGGCAAGGCTAGGCTAAAGCTACCTTTGCAAAGACTAGGCCACAATAAAGCTAACGCTAGGCTACAGCTAGGCGTTCTTGCATTAGCTGATTGATCTGGAGAGGCTGCTTCAAAAAGAGAGGAGCGCCTCTCCTGAGGAGCAGCAGAGGGAGGAGTTGGCCCCATCTTTCCCACCCCCCACCACCGCACCTCCCTGTCCCTGCTAGCACTGCACCTCGCTAGATGTTCCCCTCCCTCTCTCTTAAAAAAAAATATTCTCTCCATGTCCCATCATGCTTGATAATTGCAAGGCACCATCATCTCCGGCCGTGCCCCCTAACATTAAAGTGCAGCGCCTGGTGGGGTGGACGACTGCTACGTAGCTTTGAATTAGTCAGACTACAGACTGGCTACGTTTCAAATAGCCTTATAAAGTGCACTACTTTGGACCAGAGCCCATATGGAACTCTCAGTGTCTTCATAGAAAACTGATGCACTACAGTATATGAGACCCTATTCAGGAAACTAGGCTGATGTCGCAAGTCACGACTTCACAGGAGAGCCGTTTGAACTTAAAAAATGTTTTTTTATCAAAATGCGTTTTTTGGTAGAAATGCCTTCTCGAACATGTGAACTTTCATGTGTCTTAATAACAAACTTGAATGCCATCTGTAAATATGAATACAATTGTTAAATTATGAGCCTTGTTGGTTGAGCCACAGAAAAAGTTTGCAACCTTCCCACTAGCCATGATTGGCTGAGAACATGAGTGGGATGGACATGCCGAGAGAGGAGTTCGGATTGGTCTGCCATATTGAGGGCTTCTGTTTATTTGAGCTGGTGAGTCTATGTTTAATCCTGTCGGACGCGGCTTTAAAAAAATAATATTTTGTAGTGGAGATGCATAAGTGTTGCTCTCCACTTTCTGGAGTATCAAGTTTTGAAATTAGTATAATTAGAGTATGATAGCTAAAGAGATGGAGAAAACACCTGTCTCTGGATTACATCTTCAAACTAAGGGCAACCGTGGTATGGCATTCCTGACAGGGAGACGCATCCATCATGCATGATGATGTATACAGGTAAGATTTCAGATATTACACGTCTAATTTTGACAGAAAGTGGTTTCATTTCAAGTGTACTGTTAGATTGATAGATAACGTTAGCTGGCTGGCTCCCCTGCGGACACTATTATTCCTTTCCCAGAGGTTTTTGCTTTTCTAGGTAGAGCCTAATGTTAGCTAGCTAACATTGAACCGAGTTGGTTAGCTCCCAGCACTAACGTTGGCACTTCGTTCATGTGTTGTTTAACTAGCTAACATTAGCTGGCTGGCTCGTTAGCTAATGTTACGTGACATGTGTACAACACCCGTTGAATATGGCCGGTGTCAGTAAATGTCTGCAAAAAAGCGTATTGAAATTGTTGCCAGCTGAGCTGGTTAGGCTGTTTTCATGTTATCCAGAGGTAAACAATTCATCGGCCAGAGCATCAAGTGTGCGGTCTGAGAGTGAAAGAGGGTGTGAACGATGCTGAATGGGTGTAAACAAAGAAGAGCTCTTCACTAGATAAAAAAAACATTCAAAGGCGATTCTCTCAGGAGTGAGTTTACAAGTTGATCAACGTTTAAAGCAGAATTACTTATTACTTTCCCATTGTTCCTCAAATGCAGTGTATGATATACCATTTTGTAGCTCTGAGTCTCTACTTTTATCCAATGTAAAAAAACATTGGTGCCATTCGTGAGGGCAGACAAGGAGACTACAGGAGAATCAGGCAGGCATACCCATCTAGGGGGCATGATGGTGGGCCAATTACTGGTCCTGGTCCGTCTAGGGCTTTTTGTATGTGTGTGTTTGTATTTGTGTGTGTGTTTGTGTGTGTGTGTGCGCATGCACGCATGCCTACGCGCGTGTGTGTGTATTTGCATGTATGTATTTGCATGTGTGTGTGCGCTCGTTGGTGCATGGAGTTTCTATTCTTGCTTCTGCACCATTTTTCAGAATGATGTAGCTCTGTCAGTCCCTCCTCTCCTCCCTTGGTTGAGTCACTACCCTGGGGGCAGTTCCACTGGATGAAATGAGGGAGTACAGCTCTGCCTGGGACAGCTAATGACAGGGCAGAGATGCTCCAGAGCAGACATGACACCAGCATTTAGTATGGCTGTCTCCATGTCATGTGGCCAAAGCACAGTTCCCTGACCCTCCACTCACTCCCCTCCAGTACCCTCCATCCCTCTACAATTCCAACCCTCCACTTGTTCACTCCCTCCAACATTCTACCTCTCAAACTCTTCACTCCACCCCTCCACTCGTCTACCACCCCCCCACTCCTCTCCACTCCTCCACCCTAAAACCTCTCCACCCCTACAGCCCCCTCCATTCCTTTAGCCTTCCACTCCCTCCCCCTCTCCTGGACCCCCCCCCCCCCTCCACTACCACACCCTTGCCCAGTAGGAGATCCAGTTGAATGGGTACTGTCTAGTGGGCTCCTCTGTCTCTGTGTGCATCCAACATGGCACCCTATTCCTTACATAGTGCACTACTTTTAAACAGAACCCTATGGCCCCTGGTCAAAAGTAGTGCACTATAAAGTGAATAGGGTGCCATTTGGGATGCAGGCACCGTCTGCCCTCCAGGTTACTTCATAGACAGACAGATGGGAGATAAGTGTCTACAGACCAGGCCGCAGAAGGTGCAACGGCTGTACACACATACACAGTCAGCTGCTCTCTCTCCCTCTCCTCCCCACCCAGTCCAGCCAGTCAGTCTCCTCAATGAGCGCCTTAACTTTAGCGCAGCTGATCTAGAGAGACAGTGGACCTACAGTATAGTTAGCTATCTCCCCAGTCCCTATGCAGGTGCAAGCAATATGATGTGCTTGTCACTATCTGTTCATTTCACCTAGACAGAATTCTGGTTTATCTTGTTTTTTCTCATAATTGATTCTAGATGACACGTTTCACTTGCTAACATACAGCAAGGCGAAATTGAACACAAGGGAAAACCCTGTATGTACCAGTTTCAGAAATTCATAAATCAGGCCCTACATTGCTAGAATGCATTCACACACTGTATGAATAATAACCTGTGGCTGTTATGTACGTAACCTGCCCGGTATGTTTCTACCACAGTTCTGTTATGATTACCCTTATGAAGACATTGTTTCCAAGGTCATGTACACTGTTACTGTTCTAACAGGGACCGTAAACACTGCTCCCTCCATCCCCATAATCAATGAAACAAAGTTTAACAACCTCTTGGCACATTGTAGCCTTCGCTCTGATGAATGAACACTAATATAAAGAGCGTGTTGAACACTCCTCCTCCCCCTTTTCCTCCCAAGCCAGACACGTTTTATCCCGGCGCTCACCTCTCCCAGGCAACATGGAGTCAGGGCGACACGAGGAGGTGTAAGGGAACTCCTAGGCTGTTGGTGAAATCACACCGTAAACCTCTCGTCTCCTTTAAACTATTGAGCCTTTGATGCCTACTGCCTTGGCTCTGCTAGGCCAGGTATTGTACTAAATAGTACACTACCACACTGTTACTGGGACTCTGTAAATGTGTTCATTGTACAGGCAGCGCTGGGTGTGTAATGTGGGGGATTTACAATAAATACAGTGCTTTTTCCACATTGTTAGGTTACAGTCTTATTATAAAATGTGTTAAATGTTTTTTTCCCCTCAACAATCTACACACAATACCTCATGAAAACACGTTTAGATTGTTTTGCACATTTATTAAAAATAAAAACATTCAATATCACATTTACATAAGTATTCAGACCCTTTACTCAGTACTTTTTTGAAGGACCTTTGGCATCAATTAAAGCTTCAAGTCTTCTTGAGTATGACGCTACAAGCTTGGCACTCCTGTATTTGAGGAGTTTCTCCCATTCTTTTCTGCAGATCCTGTCAAGCTCTGTCAGCTTGGATGGGGAGCGTTGCTGCACAGCTGTTTTCAGGTCTCTCCAAAGATGTTCGATCGGGTTCAAGTCCGGGCTCTGGCTTAGCCACTCAAGGACATTCAGAGACTTATCTCAAAGCCACTCCTGTGTTGTCTTGGCTTTGTTGTTAGGGTCGTTGTCCTGTTGGAAGTTTAACCTTTGCCCCAGTCTGAGGTCCTGAGAATTCTGTAGCAAGTTTTCATCAAGGATTTCTGTACTTTGCTCCATTTGTCTTTGCATCGATCCTGACTAGTCACCCAGTCCTTGCCGCTGAAAAACATCCCCACAGCATGATGCTGCCACCACCATGCTTCACCGTAGGGATGGTGCTAGGTTTTCTCCAGACGAGATGCTTGGCATTCAGGCCAAAGAGTTCAATCTTGGTTTTATCAGACAAGAGAATCTTGTTTTGCATGATCTGAGAGTCTTTAGGTGCCTTTTGGGGAACTCCAAGTGCGCTGTCATGTGCCTTTTGACTGAGGAGTGGCTGCCTTCTGGCAGGCCTGATTGTGGGAGTGCTGCAGAGATGATTGTCTTTCTGGAAGGTTCTCTCATCTCCACAGAGGAACTCTAGAACTCGGGTTCTTGGTCATCTCCCTGACTAAGGCCCTTCTCCCCCAATTGCTCAGTTTGTCTGGGCGGCCAGCTCTAGGAAGAGTCTTGGTGGTTGCAAAATTCTTCCATTTAAGAATGATGGAGGCCACTGTGTTCATGGGGACCTTCAATGCTGCAGAGATATTTTGGTACCGTTCCCCAGATCTGTGCATCGACACAATCCTGTCTCGGAGCTCTACGGACAATTCCTTCAACCTCATGGCTTGGTTTTTGCTCTGATATGCAATGTCAACTGTGGAACCTTATATAGACAAGTGTTTGCCTTTCCATATCATGTACTATCAATCAGAAAGGGGAGCATGGGAATAACCAGTCAGATATCATACAAAAATATAGGTTTTATTTTTAGCAACTTTGGCAACTCAATGACAGCTTGTTCTCAGAAACTTCCTTGGCTTTGTGTTCAACACTTTATGTCGACAAAGGCTAAAGCTCATTATCACAAATCAACTTCATCACAGACAAATATTCAATAGGTGAAACATCTCAGTGAGTCTCAATAAATAGTATGGTTTCAAACTCCACAATCATAAAAATAGACAACATACCTAAGGAGGCGTGCCATGGGAGAAGGTACCAGTGGCTACAGGCAACTTCTAGCATAAACATATTCACAATTAATTATCAATTTGGTCTAGGCCACAGTAGCCACACCATCCTGAACAAATGAAACAGACAAGCATTTACATATTGGGCCACTCCCTTAATTACAAATATGTTACACCTGGGACTGGCAGAGAGGAAAGTACGTTCAAGAACAACAATCTCAACCTGTGTGTGTGTGTGTGTGTGTGTGTGTGTGTGTGTGTGTGTGTGTGTGTGTGTGTGTGTGTGTGTGTGTGTGTGTGTGTGTGTGTGTGTGTGTGTGTGTTGCTTGTGCGTATGTATGTGTGCATGGGTGTGGCCTGACTCATAGAAAAGGAGGGAAATTAACATACAGTGGGAAGAAAAACTATGTGAACCCTTTGGAATTACCTGGATTTCTGCATAAATTGGTCATCAAATTTGATCTGATCTTCATCTAAGTCACAACGATAGCCAAAACAGTGTGCTTAAACTAATAACACACAAATGATTGTATTTGTCTATATTAAATACATCATTTAAACATTCACAGTGTAGGTTGGAAAAAGTATGTGAACCCCGAGGCTAATGACTTCTCCAAAAGCTAATTGGAGTCAGCTAACCTGGAGTCCAATCAATGAGACAAGATTGGAAATGTTGGTTAGAGCTGCCTTGCCCTTTAAAAAACACTCACAAAATTTGAGTTTGCTATTCACAAGAAGCATTGCCTAATGTGAACCATGCCTCGAACAAAAGAGATCTCAGAAGACCTAAGATTAAGAATTGTTGACTTGCATAAAGCTGGAAAGGGTTACAAAGTATCTCCATGGTATGACAAATGGTTTAGAAATTGGAGAAAGTTCAGTACTATTGCTACTCTACCTAGGAGGGGCCGTCCTGCAAAGATGACTGCAAGAGCACAGTGCAGAATGCTCAATGAGGTTAAGAAGAATCCTAGAGTGTCAGCTAAAGACTTACAGAAATCTCTGGAACATGCTAACGTCTCTGTTGACGAGTCTATGATACGTGAAACACTAAACAAGAAGGGTGTTCATGGGAGGACACCACGGAAGAAGCCACTGCTGTCCAAAAAAAACCATTGCTGCGTGTCTGAAGTTTGCATAAGTATACCTGGATGTTCCACAGTGCTACTGGAAAAATATTCTGTGGACAGATGAAACTACAGTTGAGTTGTTAGGAAGGAACACACAACACTATGTGTGGAGAAAAATCGGCACAGCACACCAACATCAAAACCTCATCCCAACTGGGCTGCTTTGCTGCCTCAGGAAAATGAATTCCAAAGTTTATCAAGACATTTTGCAGGAGATTGTTAGTCTGTACGCCAATTGAAGCTCAACAAAAGTTGGGTGATGCAACAGGAGAACGACCCAAATCACAGAAGTAAATCAAGAGAATGGCTTCAAAAGGTGGCCCAGTCAGAGTCCTGACCTCCACCCGACTGAGATGCTGTGGCATGACCTCAAGAGAGCAGTTCACACCAGACATCCCAAGAATACTGCTGAACTGGAACAGTTTTGTGAAGAGGAATGGTCCAAAATTCCTCCTGACCGTTGTGCAGGTCTGATCTGCAACTACAGAAAACTTTTGGTTGAGGTTATTGCTGCCAAAGGATGGTCAATCAGTTATTAAATGCAAGGGTTCACATACTTTTTCCACCCTGCACTGTGAATGTTGACGCAGTGTGTTCAATAAAGACATGAAAACGTATACTTGTTTGTGTGTTATTAGTTTAAGCAGACTGTTTGTCTATTGTTGTGACCTAGATGAAGATCAGATCAAATTGTATGACCAATTTATGCAGAAACTGTAACGGATTTCCTCTTCCTCTTCATCAGAAGAGGAGGAGCAGGGATTGAACCAAAATGCAGCGGAGTTTGAAGACATGATTTATTAAACAATACGGAAAAAAACACGAACTTGACTAATAAACTAACAAAACAACAAACGGTGTAGACAGACCTGGACGACGGACTCACATAACACGAATAACGCACGAACAGGGAAAATAGCCTACACATAAAATGACGATGAACAAACAAACCGAAACAGTCCCGTATGGTGCGACAAACACTGACACAGGAGACAACCACCCACCACGAACACTGTGAAACAACCTACCTAAATATGACTCTTAATTAGAGGAACGCCAAACACCTGCCTCTAATTAAGAGCCATACCAGGCAACCCATAAACCAACATAGAAACAGAAAACATAGAATGCCCACCCAAACTCACGTCCTGACCAACTAACACATACAACAAACTAACAGAAATAGGTCAGGAACGTGACATAACCCCCCCCATAAGGTGCGAACTCCGGGCGCACCAGCACAAAGTCTAGGGGAGGGTCTGGGTGGGCATCTGACCACGGTGGTGGCTCAGGCTCCGGGCGAGGTCCCCACCCCACCATAGTCAATCCCAGCTTCCATTTCCCCCTATGAATGACCACCCTCATCTTACCCCCACTAAATCCTTTTGGTAACATCGACACCAGGGGCAGCACCGGGACAGAGGGATAGCTCAGGACAGAGGGATAGCTCAGGACAGAGGGATATATCAGGATAGTAAGGTAACTCAGGATAGAGAGGCAGCTCAGGATAGAGGGGCAACTCCGGACTGAAAGGCAGCTCCGGACAGAGAGACAGCTCTGGACTGAGGGGCAGTTCTGAATAAATAGCCGCTCTGGGCTAAGGGACAGCTCATGACTGGCTGACGGCTCTGGACGCTCATGGCTGGCTGACGGCTCTGGACGCTCATGGCTGGCTGACGGCTCTGCACGCTCATGGCTGGCTGACGGCTCTGGACGCTCATGGCTGGCTGACGGCTCTGGACGCTCATGGCTCACTGACGGCTCTGGACGCTCATGGCTGGCTGACGGCTCTGGACGCTCATGGCTGGCTGACGGCTCTGGACGCTCATGGCTGCCTGACGGCTCTGGACGCTCATGGCTCACTGACGGCTCTGGCAGATCCTGTCTGGTTGGCGGCTCTGGCAGATCCTGTCTGGTTGGCGGCTCTGGCAGATCCTGTCTGGTTGGCGGCTCTGGCAGATCCTGTCTGGTTGGCGGCTCTGGCAGATCCTGTCTGGTTGGCGGCTCTGGCAGATCCTGACTGACGACTGGCTCTAGCGGCTCCTGACTGACTTTCGGCTCAGACGGCTCGGGACAGACGGGCGGCTCTAATGGCTCGGGACAGACGGATGGCTCAGACGGCGCTGGGGAGACGGATGGCTCAGACGGCGCTGGGGAGACGGATGGCTCAGACGGCGCTGGGGAGACGGATGGCTCAGATGGCGCTGCGGAGACTGATGGCTCAGACTGCTCCTGTCTGGCGGAAGGCTCTGGCTGCTCCTGTCTGGCGGAAGGCTCTGTAGGCTCATGGCAGACGGGCAGCTTTGCAGGCTCATGGCAGGCAGGCAGTTCATGCGCCGTTGGGCAGACGGCAGACTCTGGCCGGCTGAGACGCACTGTAGGCTTGGTGCTTGGTGCCGGAACTGGAGGCACCTGACTGAGGACACGCACTTCAAGCCTAGTGCGGGGAGCAGGGACAGGGCACACTGACCTCTCGAAGCGCACTATATGCCTGGTGCGTGGTACCGGACTGAGGGCACGCACCTCAGGACGAGTGCGGGGAGAAACAACAGTGTGCACAGGACTTAAGAGACGCACATGTGACTTAGTGCGCGGTGCCGGAACTGGAGGCACTAGGCTGGAGACACGCACCATAGGGAGAGTGCGTGGAGGAGGAACAGGGCTCTGAAAACGCACTGGAAACCTGGTGCGTAGTGTAGGCACTGGTGGTACTGGGCTGGGGCGGGGAGGTAGTGCCGGAAATACCGGACCGTGAAGGCGTACTGGCTCCCTTGAGCACCGAGCCTGCCCAACCTTACCTGGTTGAATGCTCCCCGTCGCCCGACCAGTGCGGGGAGGTGGAATAACCCGCACCGGCCTATGTAGACGAACCGGGGACACCATGCGTAAGGCTGGTGCCATGTAAGCCGCCCGAGGAGACGCACTGGAGACCAGACGCGTTGAGCCGGCCTCATGACACCTGGCTCAATGCCCAATCTAGCCCTACCAGTGCGGGGAGGTGGAATAACCCGCACTGGGCTATGCACTCGTACAGACGACACCGTGCGCTCTACTGCGTAACACGGCGCCTGCCCGTACTCCCGCTCTCCACGGTAAGCCTGGGAAGTGGGCGCAGGTCTCCTACCTGCCCTCGGCCCACTACCTCTTAGGCCCCCCCCAAGAAATTTTTGGGGTCTCCTCTCGGGCTTCCAGCCACATCTCCTTGCTGCCTCCTCATATCTCCGCCTCTCTGCTTTCGCTGCCTCCAGCTCAGCTTTGGGGCGACGATATTCCCCTGGTTGAGCCCAAGGACCTTTACCATCCAGCTCGTCCTCCCAAGTCCAGTAGTCCTGTGTATAATCCTGCTCGACTTCGCGCCGCTTGGTTCTGGATCGGTGGGTGGTTCTGTAACGGACTTTCTCTTGCTCTTCATCAGAAGAGGAGGAGCAGGGATTGAACCAAAATGCAGCGGAGTTTGAAGACATGATTTATTAACCTGTCTAGGATCAGCGTGGCGCTAGCGGCACACCCCCCACTTTCACACATTAAAGTCCAATACAGCTAATGAAAGACACAGATCTTGTGAATCCAGTCAACATTTCCGATTTTTTAAAATGTTTTACAGGGAAGACACAATATGTAAAGATGTACATCTATTACCTAAAAACACATTAGCATAATCCACCATCTTTTATTTGTCCACCAACACCAGTAGCCATCACCAATTCGGCTAAACTAAGATATTTATAGCCCCTAACCAACAAAAAAACTCATTAGATGACAGTCTGATAACATATTTATGGTATGGGATAGGTTTTGTTAGAAAAAAGTGCATATTTCAGGTAGATGGCATAGTTTACAATTGCACCCACCATCACAAATGGACTAGAATAATTACAATGAGCAACGTGTTTACCTAACTACTAATCATCAAACATTTCGTAAAAATACACAGCATACACGAATCGAAAGACACAGATCCTGTGAATACAGACAATATTTCAGATTTTCTAAGTGTCTTACAGCGAAAACACAATAAATCGTTATATTAGCTTAGCACATAGCAATTAGCAGCCCAGCATTGATTCTAGCCAAAGTGAGCGATAAAAGTCAACATCGCCAAAAGATATTAATTTTTTCACTAACCTTCTCAGAATTCTTCCGATGACACTCCTGTAACATCATATTACACATTCCATATAGAGTTTGATCGCAAATGTTTATATTTAGCCACCAAAATCATGGTTAGACAATGTGAAATGTAGACAAGCTGGTAAAGAAAATGTCCTTGCGCCACTTAGACAGTGATCTACTCTTATACATAAATACTCATAAACGTGACTAAAAAATATAGGGTGGACAGGGATTGATAGACAATTTAATTCTTAATACAATTGCGTTATTACATTTTTTAATTTATCCTTACTTTTCAATACAGTTTGCGCCTAGCGAAGCTACGTCATAAAACATGGCGTTCTAAGCCACTAAAATGTTTCGACAGAAACACGATTTATCATAATAAAAATGTCCTACCTTGAGCTGTTCTTCCATCAGTATCTTGGGCAAAGGATCCTTTCTTGGGAGAAATCGTCTTTTGGTGGAAAGCTGTCCTCTTGCCATGTGGAAATGTCAACTGCGTTCGGGATGAACTGAAAAGCGTGCCCAACTTTTCACATCGTTGCAAAAATAAATGTCCCAAAATCGCACTAAACGGATATAAATTGCTATAAAACGCTTTAAATTAACTACCTTATGATGTTTTTAACTCCTATAACGAGTGAAAAGATGACCGGAGAAATATAACAGGCTAAACTAACGCTTGGAACAGGTGCGCGCCGGGGTCCTCTAGGCTCATGACGCAGCTCCCAAAGAATGACTAGCTTCAGGGTTTTTTGATTTGTAGGGCCTGTGAACGCGCAATCGACACCGTTGGAATCGTCATCACGTAAAGGCATCCAGGGGAAGACGTAAGAAGTGTCCGTATAGTCATAGCAACGACAGTGCCCTTTTAAATGACTTCAGAAGAGTGGCCAACATTTCTCAAATCTGACTCCATGTCAGGGAAATTGCTGTAGAATGGGCTCTGTTCCACTTAGAGACAAAATTTCAACTCCTATAGAAACTATAGACTGTTTTCTATCCAATAATAATAATAATATGCATATTGTACGATCAAGGATTTTGTGGGAAGCCGTTTAAAAAATTAGCCACATTAGCATAAATAGTCTAAACAGCGCCCCCATCCCCAACAGGTTAACCTGTTAGGGCTGTAGGGGGCGTTTTGGAAAAAATGGAAAATATGTGCAAATTTTCAAACGGCCTCCTAATATATTTTTGCTCTTACAATATGCATATTGTTAATACTGTTGGATAGAAAAGAGTCTATAGTTTCTAAAACCGTTTTAATTTTTTCTCTGAGTGAAACACAAGTCCTTTGGCAGCACTTTCCCCGACCAGGAAGTAAAATGCAAGATGTTTATGCTCGCTTCAACGCTCTGCCTATATATGGTCATGCCACCTATGACCCGAAACACACCTCGTACGCCTTCCTCTGGGTTTCAAGAGGACGTCAGAAGAGAAATCTTGCGTTTATCTTGTTCTGACGTGAAATAAGACCTATTTCTTTAGCGTGACCGTCAATTTCAGGAAGTCAGAAGCGCGCAACTTGGGAGAGATATCATGTTTTGTTTGCTGCCGTTTCTGATGTGAACTATCTCCAGCTCGGATTTGATTTGATAAATGAGACCATGTCATCGTAATGTATGTTTTTTCAATATAGTTTAATCAGATTATTTGAATTTTTTCGGGAGTTTTGCCGTGTTCTGTAATGTTTCCTTTGTTTACTTTGGAGAGATCCATGCCACTCGACTAGTACCCAGGCTAAAGGAAGATGGAAAGTTGCCATTCTGAATGGATTGAACGACTATTCTGGACTAAGGACAACTTGATCAACATTCTGATGAAAGATCAGCCAAAGTAAGACCAAATTTATAATGTTATTTCATATATCTGTCGTGCATGTCAACTGGTCGCGCGCGCCCAAGTGTGTCTGTCTGGCGTGGCTATGCTAATTTAGCGCTACATTTAGCTTTCGATGTAAAACATTTCATAAATCGGAAATATTGTCTGGAATCACAAGAATCCTGTTTTTCAATTGCTGCACAGTATGTATTTCTCCGAAATGTTTTATGAGGAGTAATTAGGTATTTGATGTTGGTGTCTGTAAATGTTATGGCTGCTTTCGGTGCAATTTTTGAGTGTAGCTGAAATGTAATTTATGATTTATACCATAAATATGCAGATTTTTCAAAAAAAACATATGCTATACAATAAATATGTTATCAGACTGTCATCTTAGGAAGTTGTTTCTTGGTTAGTGGCTATATATATCTTCATTTGGTCGAATTTGTGATAGCTGCTGATGGAGTAAAAAACTGATGGAGTTAGAAAAAGTGGTGTCTTTTGCTAAGGTGGTTAGCTAATAGATTTACATATTTTGTCTTCCCTGTAAAACATTTTAAAAATCGGACATGTTGGCTGGATTCACAAGATCTGTGTCTTTCATTAGCTGTATTGGACTTTAATGTGTGAAAGTTAAATATTTAAAAAAAATATTTTTTTTGAATTTCGCGGCTCTGCCTTTTCAGTGGGGGTGGGGGGGGAGTGCCGCTAGCGGCACCCTCATCCTAGACAGGTTTAAGTTAGTTCCTGTGTGTAGTCTATAAGATGTTGCAACATGGGCCTCTTTCAGTGAAGAGCCTTTGTAGGAGAAATACAGAGCTTACATTTTTGTCTCCCTTTTTATAAAGACGATAGAAAGTGAGAAAATGTAAAAACACGACTCAGCAAAAGGAACTGTAGCAGAGTTATAATTTAGCCTTCAAAACTGACCTAAATTGAGCTTTTCCTTCTCTCTCTCTCTTTAAGGAGAAGAGAAAGAGAAAGAAGGGAGGCCAAACCACCCCTGGAGGGATTTAGAATCCTCTCCGCTTGGTGGTTATGACCCTGCTAGATTGTAGGGTATAGACAGATCCCAAGACCCAGCCAAGATTACAGTCCTCACTCCTCTGTGTGTGTGTGTGTGTGTGTGTGTGTGTGTGTGTGTGTGTGTGTGTGTGTGTGTGTGTGTGTGTGTGTGTGTGTGTGTGTGTGTGTGTGTGTGTGTGTGTGTGTGTGTGTGTGTGTGTGTGTGTGTGTGTGTGAGAGAGAGAGAGAGAACAGGTAGGGAGAGAGGGAAAGAAGAAAGACAGAAAAAGAGAGACAGACAAACGCAGTCTGGCAAAATAATGGTAGAGATATGGAGCGAGACGGATAAAACGGTTAGTATACAGTTGCACAGGAGGAAGAGATAGAGAGAGAGGAGCGCCTCTTGGATGTTGGAGTGCCTCTTGGATGTAATCCTCCATGGCCTGGAGCACTGGTGATGAAATGCTGATGCTCCAGATACTCAACTAGTCTAAAGAAGGCCAGTGTTATTGCTTTTTTAATCAGGACAACAGTTTTCAGCTGTGCTAACATAATTGCAAAAGGGTTTTCTAATGATCAATTAGCCTTTTAAAATGATTAACTTGGATTAGCTAACACAATGTGCCATTGGAACACAGGAGTGATGGTTGCTGATAATGGGCCTTTGTACGCCTATGTAGATATTCCATAAAAAATATGCGGTTTCCAGCTACAGCGATTCCTCCATTAAAAGTTGCGTCATACTGCGGACCAACTTGCGTGCTGCTGCAGCATTCTATGGCACGTCATTTAATTGTCAGCCATTTCTTCTGTAACTGCAAGTTATTTCTAGTTTTGAGAAGCATTTGATTGTATTCCGCATTGGCATTACCAGATAATTTAAAAACTTTTTTGTAATAAAATAGTATATTGATTGATTTTAAGAATTGATTGATTTTAAGAAATTTGGCTTAAATAATTTGATTAATATTATGGTGTTTCCATTCAGAGAAAACATTTCAGTTTGTAAATTCAGACCGTTTTGCTCTTGGAGCGCACACTGGACGTTCAGGCCGAGGAGTAGGGTTGATTTGAGCGTTCAGGCCTTACAACGGCAGTCATGCACCCAAGCTAACGTTGGCTAGCTACATACAGACACAAATGAGAACACTCTGACCATTTTACTCACCCTAGCAGACCTGGTAAGCCTGTCATTTTGAAGTAATCGCGAAAAAACAGGCCTTATTTCAGTGCTCCCCCCCCCCCTGCCAGCTCCTATTAGTTCTATTGAGCACCATGGCACAAACTCACCTTCCGAACGTTCTATTCCCAGCTTATTGTTTAACATCAAAATGCCTGGTTCGCTAATGTTGGTAATGAGACTTGCTCACGTTGTTTTATAGTTAAAATGTAAACAACAAAAATAATATTGGAACTCTGCGGTCTTCCCATTGTTTCCTATGGGGGAAATATAGGCATGTCTGTCTATATCGCCAAATATCTCGCAATGTGTATATTTCGATTTTTTCAAATCGGGTGTAACCGGTGTGAAATGGCTAGCTAGTTAGCGGGTTGCTCGCTAATAGCGTTTCAATCGGTGATGTCACTCGCTCTGAGACCTGGAAGAAGTTGTTCCCCTTGCTCTGCAAGTGCCTCGGCTTTTGTGGAGCGATGGCTAACGATGCTTTGAGGGTGGTTGTTGTCTATGTGTGCAGGGGGTCCCTGGTTTGAGCCCAGGTAGGGGCGAGGAGAGGGATGGAAGAAAAACTGTTACACGGGCACCATTTTAAATCAGGAGAATCTCCTCTTTGTAAGTCTGGCAGCGAGCTCGTTTGTCATCGATCGCTAGACCAGAAATAGTCAGAAGTTGTTATTTTTTCCCTACTTTTTCATTACGCAGACATAAGCACAGTTGACACCATCGAGGTGTTAACTTTCTACACAAGTTGTTTTTTTCCATTTTCATCTGACAAACACATTGTAGTGGTAAAATAAAAAGGGATATATTTTTTATGGAATTCTAAGCATCACTGCAGTCAAAACAGGCTCTACGAACGTTCGATTCCATTAATTTGCTATGGGCTTGCGCTAGTGTTCCAGTTTAGCCAACGTTCTTCACCTCTCTGGGATATGTGGGACGCTAGCGAGTTCAAAACCTACAAACCTCAGATTTCCCACTTCCTGGTTGGATTTTGTCCCAGGTTTTGCCTGCCATATGAGTTCTGTTATATTCACAGACATCTTTCAAACAGTTTTAGAAACTTCAGAGTGTTTTCTATCAGAGGTAATTAAAATGTTCTGTGTATTTTTTCTCCATCCCTGCCTGTCTTGTTGTACATGGAACCTGTCTCACATGCATTAATTAAAAAAACCTTAACCTGTCTAGGATCAGCGTGGCGCTAGCGGCACACCCCCCCCCCCCCCACTGAAAAACCAGTGCCGCGAAATTCAAAAAAAATATTTTTTTTAAATATTTAACTTTCACACATTAAAGTCCAATACAGCTAATGAAAGACACAGATCTTATGAATCCAGTCAACATTTCCGATTTTTAAAATGTTTTACAGGGAAGACACAATATGTAAAGATGTACATCTATTACCTAAAAACACATTAGCATAATCCACCATCTTTTATTTGTCCACCAACACCAGTAGCCATCACCAATTCGGCTAAACTAAGATATTTATAGCCCCTAACCAACAAAAAAACTCATTAGATGACAGTCTGATAACATATTTATGGTATGGGATAGGTTTTGTTAGAAAAAAGTGCATATTTCAGGTATATGGCATAGTTTACAATTGCACCCACCATCACAAATGGACTAGAATAATTACAATGAGCAACGTGTTTACCTAACTACTAATCATCAAACATTTCGTAAAAATACACAGCATACACGAATCGAAAGACACAGATCCTGTGAATACAGACAATATTTCAGATTTTCTAAGTGTCTTACAGCGAAAACACAATAAATCGTTATATTAGCTTAGCACATAGCAATTAGCAGCCCAGCATTGATTCTAGCCAAAGTGAGCGATAAAAGTCAACATCGCCAAAAGATATTAATTTTTTCACTAACCTTCTCAGAATTCTTCCGATGACACTCCTGTAACATCACATTACAACATGCATATACAGTTTGATCGAAAATGTTTATATTTAGCCACCAAAATCATGGTTAGACAATGTGAAATGTAGCTCAGCTGGTCAGAAAATGTCCTTGCGCCACTTAGACAGTGATCTACTCTTATACATAAATACTCATAAACGTGACTAAAAAATATAGGGTGGACAGGGATTGATAGACAATTTAATTCTTAATACAATTGCGTTATTACATTTTTTAATTTATCCTTACTTTTCAATACAGTTTGCGCCAAGCGAAGCTACGTCAAAAAACATGGCGTCCTAAGCCACTAAAATGTTTCGACAGAAACACGATTTATCATAATAAAAATGTCCTACCTTGAGCTGTTCTTCCATCAGTATCTTGGGCAAAGGATCCTTTCTTGGGAGAAATCGTCTTTTGGTGGAAAGCTGTCCTCTTGCCATGTGGAAATGTCAACTACGTTCGGGATGAACTGAAAAGCGTGCCCAACTTTTCACATCGTTGCAAAAATAAATGTCCCAAAATCGCACTAAACGGATATAAATTGCTATAAAACGCTTTAAATTAACTACTTTATGATGTTTGTAACTCCTATAACGAGTGAAAAGATGACCGGAGAAATATAACAGGCTAAACTAACGCTTGGAACAGGAGCGCGCCGGTGTCCTCTTGGCTCATGACGCAGCTCCCAAAGAATGACTAGCTTCAGGGTTTTTTCATTTGTAGGGCCTGTGAACGCGCAATCGAGCCCGTTGGAATCGTCATCACGTAAAGGCATCCAGGGGAAGACGTAAGAAGTGTCCGTATAGTCATAGCAACGACAGTGCCCTTTTAACTGACTTCAGAAAAGTGGCCAACATTTCTCAAATCTGACTCCATGTCAGGGAAATTGCTGTAGAATGGGCTCTGTTCCACTTAGAGACAAAATTTCAACTCCTATAGAAACTATAGACTGTTTTCTATCCAATAATAATAATAATATGCATATTGTACGATCAAGGATTTTGTGGGAAGCCGTTTAAAAAATTAGCCACATTAGCATAAATAGTCTAAACAGCGCCCCCATCCCCAACAGGTTAAGATGTCAGCTTCTAATTTTCAGATTTACACCACATAAGCACATCCATCTTCACTGGACTATCTGTTAATGCCAAGTCATGATTTCCCTGGGGGTTAGCCTTGCAATAACCAAGTGGTGAGACACATAGTCCTCTATATTTAAATGTTTCAGGTACACTCCGATAGGTGTCTGCATCACATACAGTATTTTCTATTGACATTATCTTCTATTGTTTGTCCTTGTGTCTGCTTTTCAGCATAAAGTACTCTGTAGCCACTTAGTGTGGACACCAGGTGAGACCACACACACACAATAACAGTCTCTCTTATTCACTTCATACTCTCCCCCTTCTCCCTAAACCAAAACAGCTGAAAGGTCATATCAGCTGTTTTGGTGAACCCCTACCACATCTGAACTGGCTGACACAGAGGGCACAGCATGATCATAGGTAAGATGTCACTTGGTCGGGTCAACAGGAAGTATTATTAAAGAGATGCTTTACATTGAAATACAGACAGAGATGTAGTAGTCCTCAGAGTTAATGATCCAAGGTCAATTTTGCATTTCACCTCCTGATTTAAGAGGACTGACCGTGTTAGAATAAAAAAACAAGGCTTAATCATGTTCTCTCTTTATCCATCTGTCACTCTTCTGCAGGTATGTTTTGATGTGAGAGAGGAAGCCAGTCCCGTCATCGCCACCTTACCCGCTCTTAAGATAACCTTCAGGCCAACTGGGGGCCCAAGGCTGGTTCGGAGACACCGCAATTGTGATGAACTGAGAGAATAGTAGAGTATCACTGTAATTCATGAATCATATGCTGTCTGCCGCTGTTCTTACCTCTTTCCCTTTTTGTCTTCTACACCTCTCTCCCCACCTCGTCTTTCTTCCTTGTTTTATAATGCACACCATATGTGCATTGAAGTACAGATTGAACTTGTATTTATAATATTACAATTATCATAATTATAACGCATTTATGTATTTATAACACGTGGATTTTTTATTTTTTATTTTTTATTTTACCAGGTAAGTTGACTGAGAACACGTTCTCATTTGCAGCAACGACCTGGGGAATAGTTACAGGGGAGAGGAGGGGGATGAATGAGCCAATTGTAAACTGGGGATTATTAGGTGACCATGATGGTTTGAGGGCCAGATTGGGAATTTAGCCAGGACACCAGGGTTAACACCCCTACTCTTACGATAAGTGCCATGGGATCTTTAATGACCTCAGAGAGTCAGGACACCCGTTTAACGTCCCATCCGAAAGACGGCACCCTACACAGGGCAGTGTCCCCAATCACTGCCCTGGGGCATTGGGATATATTATTTTTTTTAGACCAGAGGAAAGAGTGCCTCCTACTGGCCCTCCAACACCACTTCCAGCAGCATCTGGTCTCCCATCCAGGGACTGACCAGGACCAACCCTGCTTAGCTTCAGAAGCAAGCCAGCAGTGGTATGCAGGGTGGTACTTCTTTCAATAAAGCATTTCACATTCTCCACTGGTTGAAATTAAGTATCTAATTGAAATACTATCCTGTGTCCTCAGATTAATGCAGATGGAGATAGATAGGCATAGTTTTTTTTCTGTATATATGAATTACAAATCAATCATGTTTCTAGTTTATTGCATAGTTACAATGTGTAATCATTGATGTTCCAGGAGCAGGAGTGGTAAACACTGTTGAAGTGTATAATTGTAATACATACATGCAGACACAGCATCATTCAAATAATGGAGTTTGATATGACTGAAAAATAATGTCTCAGAGATTCATACCTGAACCGCACCTTTATTTGCCAAGGAAGAGTACATGATCAGTGAATATATTCAATGTACAGGCTACAATGTAGGAATCTCATGCGTGGTAATAACTACAGTACATGTGTATATTGGACTTGCATCCTTGGCACAATACAGTTATTATATTCTACTCTTTCCATAGGCTTCATTAATGCCATTCAGACTTGAAGTTGATACAACAACTATGATAGCTGATGTTCATAGATTGGTATGAATATTAGTTCAGAACCTAACGTTTTTGGGTCCATACACAGATCGGCTACAAACTGTAGCTAGCTACACATCCACAGGCATACAGTTATTTTTATCCTCCACTACACAATAAGCAAGTAAATAGTTAGCTAGCTATGTTACTTCAGCTGCATTGCAAGGCAAGCTTACACAATTGCACATTCAATTTGAAGTAAATTCTTTAGCTTCTTTAGATTCTTTACAGCCACTGTTTCACAAGACGGCAGCCTGGTTTGCTGGTCTTCTCAGAAGTCCCTAAAACATTAAACAACACAAATTACAAATTAATTCTCCTAAAACTAGCTAGCTGGCTAATGTCAGCTAGTCAGATAACTTACTAAATAGCGATTTTCATAAATTAACTTTATGACAAAAGCATATGCACAAACGTTTGTCTCTACATTAACTAACATATTTCTCTCAATTGTACATTTTTTGCTGGACTCATTTTGACGTTATAACAACGTGCATCTGGTTCCACTGTAATGTTTTGTCAGCCATCTTTGTTGAAGAACGCCACGAGGCAAGCGTGTCTCGCGTCAAAATTTGTCATTGGAACCACTCGATATGATTGGTCATATAAAAACCTTGGGACCCAGATGCATAATGAGTGCTCTAACTCCCCCTTGTGGTGGTCTGGAGCAATGAAGCCGTGATGCTGGGTACCTCTAAGTCCTGCGGTGCAAGCTCACAACTTTTAAAGGAGGAACCACTGTACAATAGTTATTTACAACATGAACAATATCTACACTGTATTTCTGATCAATTGGATAAATTTTTTCTATCCAGATCCTAAAAGGGTTAAAGAATGAGTAGAATGACTCCACCATTTATTATTTGAGGTAATTCCACCTCTTCCTCTGCAGTTACCAGTTCTTACTGTAACATTGTCATGACAGGATAGCAGTTTACTCTAACTAGCTCTGTCTCACTTCACAATTAAACGTTCATCCATATTTCTCAAACGTAAAAGTTCGATGTTGAGTGTGTAAGGTTAAGTCTAGGTATTAACTCCACATTTTTAAGGTTAGGGTATGTTTTGGCATTAACCTCTACCGAGCACCTACCCCGGGTCCGGGAGCACCCCTCACCCCCCACACGGATTAGCATCGCTAGCATAGCGTCACAATTAAATAGTAGCATCTAAATATCATTAAATCACAAGTCAAAGACACCTAATGAAAGATACAGATCCTGTGAATAAAGCCACCATTTCAGATTTTTTAAATGTTTTACAGGGAAGACACAATATGTAAATCTATTAGCTAAACACGTTAGCAAAAATCACAATTTTTCTTGTCCACCATTTTCTCTCAACACCAGTAGCTATCACCAATTCGGCTAAACTAAGATATTGATAGCCCCTAACCAAGAAAAAACCTCCTCAGATGACAGTCTGATAACATATTTATGGTATAGGATAGGTTTTGTTAAAAAAATGTGCATATTTCAGGTAGATGTCATAGGTTACAATTGCACCCACCGTCACAAATGGACTAGAATAACTACATAGAGCAACGTGTTTACCTACTTACTAATCATCAAACATTTCGTAAAAATACACAGCAAACACTAATCGAAAGACACAGATCCTGTGAATACAGACAATATTTCAGATTTTCTAAGTGTCTTACAGCGAAAACACAATAAATCGTTATATTAGCATACCACATATGCAAACGTTACCAGAGCATTGATTCTAGCCAAAGAGAGCGATAACGTAAACATCGCCAAAATATATTAATTTTTTCACTAACCTTCTCAGAATTCTTCCGATGACACTCCTGTAACATCACATTACACAATCCATATAGAGTTTGATCGAAAATGTGCATGTTTAGCGGCACAAATCGTGCTTACACAATGGAAATACTGTCCAACTACTCAAGCAATCTGCCCGGCAGCATCATGATAATACAACGATTTTTATCGAAAACTATTCATAAACTTGACTAAAAAAATACAGGTTGGACATGAAATGAAAGATGTATTAGTTATTAATGCAACCGCAGAGTTAGATTTTTAAAATTAACGTTACTAGACATACAGTGTGCGTTACAGCCAGACTAGTGACGCAATAACGGCGTCACTAATCACCATTATTGAGTTTACATTTTTCCACATAAAAACGGAATAACATCATAAATAGCTCTTACTTTTCGACGAGCTTCCATCAGAATCTTGCCATGGTTGTTCTTTGTCCAAAAGAATCGTTGCTTGGTTGTAAAACGTTGCATTCAACTTCTGATATAGCAGCTAACTATAGCTAACAATTGCTAACATTAGCTAACGTGTCCAAATCCTCAATACGCAATACTGAGGAAATTCCGAAAAATAGCAATATACTCGCATAATCTGATATAACTCGGTTTCAAATAGCTTCGTTATGATGTTTCTAACACCTATATCAAATTAAATTACAGACTGATATATCTAAAGTTCATTACTGAGCGCTCGAAAATGGCATGCCCAGGTCTCTCTCTGCGTAAAGTTCAACGTCGAAAAGATGGCGCACCTCACTCCTTGGTGTTTTATAACCTCTGAGAGCCACCTAGGAAGCCCATTCCACTTCTCATTGGTTACTGACATCCAGGGGAAGGCGGGTGCAGTTCGTGTCGTTCCATAGGATATACACACCCCTTTAAACTGAACTGAGATCAGAGCTTCGCTCTCAGACCTTCGCAAAACCTGTCATGGATTTCGCTGTAGAAAAAGTTCTGTTCCACTCAGAGACATAATTCAAACGGCTATAGAAACTAGATAGTGGTTTCTATCCAATAATAACAATAATATGCATATTGTACGATCAAGAATTGAGTAGGAAGCCGTTTCATCTGTAGAGACAATTATGCTAATTTGAAACAGCACCCCCTATAGTCGCAAGAAGTTTTAACTTCGAAATCTTAAGGTAAGACATTAACTCTGAATGGTTAAGATAAGGGTTAAGGTTTGGGATAGGCTTTAAACTAAAACCCTCAAAAACAACTTTCTGTCACTGGATTTGAATTTGCAACCAGAGGCAGATGCTTATCAGAGGCAGATGCTTACACCCATCTGCCACCCCCGTCCACAATGCCCTAGAAAAACCTAAATTAACTTGAAGGTAACAGCGCTTCATGTGGCCAGTTTCCACATCATCTCCGACGTCCTCAGACATGGATGGACGTGGAATACTGACTTGTATCACGGGTAACCTGGCTGCTTTAGTCACCAGCAGAACACAGGGAAGGGGTGGCGTTGGCGTGCAGGTGCGCGTAAATGATTGATGCCATGTGTGCGTAATGATGGATCCCAGGACCGGTGGTTAATATACCGGCAACGTTGAATGCAGGAGGGGAGGAGCGGGTCGCCGAAATGAAAAGTCCCATGAGCCAGCCAAGGTGGTGTGAGAGCCAGCAAACAAACACACACACACACACACACACACACACACACACACACACACACACACACACACACACACACACACACACACACACACACACACACACACACACACACACACACACACACACACACACACACACACACAGGTCCCATAAGCCAACCAGGTGGTGACAACAAGTGTCAGGCTGAACAAAATGCTTGCACCATTTCGTCACTTGAGTCTCTGTTTGGGGAAGACAATGGGGACAATCGTCTCATTAGACCAACAGGCATCAAGCTGTCAGTGAGATAGGGTGTCATCCAAATCTAAAAATCCAAACACCCCCCCCCCCTTCCTCCGTTTACTGGTGGTGGTGCAATTATGGGTGGTTATGTGTGTGTGTGTGTGTGTGTGTGTGTGTGTGTGTGTGTGTGTGTGTGTGTGTGTGTGTGTGTGTGTGTGTGTGTGTGTGTGTGTGTGTGTGTGTGTTCACAAACCTCCTATCACTCAGATGACGCAACCATGATAAGCATGGTGTCTGAGTGACTAACAGAAAGGGGATGTACAGACTGCATTTATAGTACAGGTATTTTTCTTCACTGACACAATAGTCTTCAAAGGGACATCCAGTACATACAAACAAGAGGATCCTGGGGTGGACCATTGAGCTAATCCACATCTCATCACTTGTCCTCTTTGTCCCTCAAAACAAAGCCTGGGTTGACTGACAATGAAAAAACGAATGTGTATATTTGACTGTTGTTCTAAGAAGTGTGAAGAGGCATAGACAAACAAACCTGCGTGTTAATTTGTGTGTAGGAGACAACTCTTAGCACTGTTCAAATCAAATTTGATTGGTCACATACAGGTGTTTAGCAAATGCTTGTGCTTCTAGGTCCGACAGTGTAGCAATATCTAACAAGTAATATCTAACAATTTCACAACATATACCCAATACACACACATCTAAGTAAGGAATGGAATTAGAATATATAAATATATGGACGAGCAATGTCCGAGCGGTGTAGACTGATATACAGTAGAATAGTATAGAATACATTATATACATATGAGATGAGTAATGCAAGATATGTAAACATTATTAAAGTGACATTATTAAAGTGTCTAGTGTTCCATTTATTAAAGTGGGCAATAAATTCAAGTCTGTTAATATAGGCAACAGCCTCTCTGTGCTAGTGATGGCTGTTTTAACAGTCTGATGGCCTTGAGATGGAAGCTGTTTTTCAGTCCCTCAGTCCCAGCTTTGATGCACCTGTGCTGACCTTGCCTTCTGGATGATAGCAGGGTGAACAGGCTGTGACTCGGCTGGTTGTTTTCCTTGATGATCTTTGGCGTTCCTGTGACATCGGGTGCTGTAGGTGTCCTGGAGGGCAGGTAGTTTGCCCCCGGTGATGCGTTGTGCAGACCACACCACCCTCTGGAGAGCGCTGCGGTTGTTAAGGCCACATCGCCACACCTTGTTGTCATTAGAATGGGAAGTATGGAGGAAGATAAACTCTTCAGGTTACTCAAGCAGAAAAGCTCTTAGGCTCTGGGCTATTATAATGACATGTAGCAGTCAACTGTGCTCAATGTTTTAAATAATTTTGACATGTGCATGTTTGTGTGTGTGTGTGCTTGTGTATACGTGTATCTGTGCGTGATCTACGCACAGATAAGTGTAATGTATGAACCAACCATCAGTGAGGTCATGTATGAGTATAAGTATAAGCCATCAACTAATAGGTCTGCGTCCCAAATGGCACCATATTTTCTATAGTGCATTACTTTTGACCAGGGCCCATAGGGCTCTGGTCAGAAGTAATGTACTATATAGGGAATACCGTGCCATTTGGTCCGTTCCCTGAATATTAGTCTCCATTCCCTGAATATTGTAGTAGAGGCCAGCCGTGGCAGGTCAGGAGGTCACCTAACAAAGCTTCAGTCAGACAAATATGCAGCCAGCAAGCAGTGGAATCATCCTCCACTGAGAGGCCTGTGCAGGAACACTACAGATTGGAGAGGGAGGGAGAGAGATAGAAAAATGAACAGAAAACAGAGAGACAGAAAGAGAGAGAGTGAGAGAGTCATAGAGAAATAGTAGAGAGAAGGAAGAGAGAGAGGGAGTGGAGCAAAAGAAAGAAAGAGAGCGAAAGAGAGAGAGAAAGTGAGAGAGAAAGAAAGAAACAGAGAAAGTACCCATGCAGGTCACGTGGGTACGTTGGGGGAACATTTTGTCAGCATTATAGTCCATTAAACCTGTTGCTCAAATTTCTGCCTGAGATTATGGTCTTAGCTCAGGGATATTTAGGAGACAGGTCCTAAGCTCCTGAGACAGAGGCTTATCACCATGAGTAGAGGGAGGGTTGGAGAAGACAGATGGAATAGCCCCTAGGCCCGTCACCCTGTGTAGAGGGTGGGGAGGAGACTATAGAGGTAAGAGCCCCGAGGGGAGTAGCTGTTTTGGAGGGCTGGGGAACTATTTTCAGCCTTTGGGTACATTTCTCCCATTCAAAGCTAAATATGTCTCGGAAAAACTCTGGTCAATCTGTAGTCATAACTCTAGTCATAACATTCAAACCACCATGCAACCACATACGTTTCATAAATTAACGCGCACTCCCTAACACATCAATAAAGGTTGAGATGTTTGAAATGGCATCGACCTATACACTATAGGCTATACACACTTCACACAGGTTCAATCATCTTAAAGTCCCATGTATTCATTCACTTCAGACAAATGTGCATCATATGAAAACGACACCAAAACAACGGCTTTAAAAAATTGTAATAGGAGTGCCCCTATGTTTAGCTTGTGTATTGTTCCAATGCTTATGATTTTTGGGTAATCTTTCTGTGAGGTCATACGGTTCGCTGGAGAATGATCGAATGTGTTTTGGGTATATATGTGTGTATTCGTGTGTGTATCCGTGTGTGTCTAAACTATATGGGCAGCGTTAGTGCAGCGCGCCTGTGAAATGGGAGTAGAAGGGTCTGCATCCCAAATGGCATCCTATTTCCTACATAGTGCACTACCACTAACGAAAGCCGTATGGGCCCTGGTTTAAAGTAGTGCACTATATAAAAAATGGGGTGCCATTTGGCACTTAGCGTAGGTCGGGGATGAGGAAGTCCAGATGGCCCGGTGCTGGTCATGAGATACTGCACAGAGGATGACGGAGACTGATGGTGGCTGCGCGCACACACACACACACACACACACACACACACACACACACACACACACACACACACACACACACACACACACACACACACACACACACACACACACACACACACACACACACACACACACACGAGGGAAATGGAACATGAGACATGAAAGTCACCCAACCCTTCACACACAGTCAGTTGGGCTACCCACACAAAACGACACATCTCTGTCCTATAAGAGTAAGACACCCAGCCTTCTCTAATGTTAAGTCTGTAATTACACAGCCTGTCTAAAACAAACAAGGAGAGAGACATAGAGAGCAAGCGAGAGGCTCCCATTAGAGACTGAGCAGTAATTTGTGAGAGCCCCCACCCTCTTTCTCCGACCCCTTGCCTACCCCTCCCCCTGCCATCTTAACAACCCCTCCTCCCTCCCTAACATCCCCCCTCCAACCTCTTGCCTCCCTTACACCCCATCCACCATCCGACAGGGCGAAGGCAGGGGTGTACCCAGACTTATCACCGGCAGCTCCTTTGTCTTCCAGGCTGGATAAAAGCCTCTCTCACATCCTACCCAGGCCCAGGCTCCTGCCTCTGCTCAGTAATCTTCCATAATCTTGCTATTGCAATTTTCACCCTCCATCCCTCCTCTCTTCTACTACATCCCTCCCTTTTTCCAATGTCTCACAGAGGTGTCAGGAAAAGAAGAAAAGAGTGCCCCCTCCTTCCTGCCCTGAATGGCCCCTGCGCACCAGTCACACACACACGCACACAGACGCACAAACACCGTTTTCACACACACTGTCGGCCTGACACTAACGCCTGGCCCTCTGGCAGGGGTTCTGATGTCAAAGACAGAAATATTGTGGGGATGGAGATGACACCGGTTATTGTTTGCCAGTATTCTCTCTTTCTGATCCACCCCCACACAACCTCTGTGCGTTAACAATATAATATGGCCATTAACCATGAGCTCCTGAAGGTCCCATCTCTGGTCTGGTGTTATTACAAAACCTGAAATGAAATGTGAGGGAATGGAGAGAGCGAGAAATAGAGGGAGGGAGAGTGTGAGAGATAAAGGGGGGGGGGGAGAGGGAGAAAGAGATAGAAGGGTGGGGTGAGGGGAACCTGTGTTTTTTGTTCTGCTGGGTGGTTTCTGTTCTGTATGGTTTAACCATAATGTAGCTACCCCCCACCTCTTCAACACAGGGTATGAGATGGATCAGACATTAGCAAGGGTAGCATTTCCTCCAAATCTCACTCACCTCTCTCTTCCTGCTGAAGGTACAGCAGTAGACGAGGTAGACTGAATCCTCTCTCTCTATTTGGATCCCCGACATGAAAGCGATACACCATTACCAATGTGACAGGTATGAAAATTACCCCATGTCACGTGACGCCGCCTTTTCTTCCTGGAGCCTCTGAGGGAAAGGAAGGGAGGCTCATCACCTTACAAGGTGAACTTTATATTTTTTGGGGGGAGGGGATGAGAAGCAGGAAAGTAAATAGTGTTTTTCCCAGGCAGGTCACCCGTGCTACAAGTCAGTTTTCGACATCCATCCATGTCTGAGGACATTAGGAAATTACTTGGAAACCGTCCACTAGGAGCAACAGTCAGCACTGGAACCTTGAAGTAGGTTTCGGTTTTGCTCGGGCGTTGTGGACAGGGACGGTGGATGGGCGTAAGCTTATGCCTCTGATTAACCTTTTACGGGGGCAGCCCGACACCGGTACACTTATGACAACATCCAGCTCAAAGTGCAGGGCGCAAAATTCAAAATCTATTTTTTTTTAAATATTTAACTTTCACACATTAACAAGTCCAAGACACTAGATGAAAGGTGCACATCTTGTGAATCAAGCCAACATGTCCGATTTTTAAAATGTTTTACAGGGAAGACAAAATATGTAAATCTATTAGCTAACCACGTTAGCAAAAGACACAACTTTTCTAACTCCATCAGTTTCTTACTCCATCAGGTGCTATCACAAATTCGACCAAATAAAGATATAAATAGCCACTAACCAAGAAACAAATTCATCAGATGACAGTCTGATAACATATTTATTGTATAGCATATGTTTTGTTCGAAAAATTTGCATATTTCATGTATAAACCATAGTTTACATTTCAGCTACAATCCGAAATTGCACCGAAAGCAGCCATAATATTTACAGACACCAACGTCAAATAGCTAATTACTCATCATAAAACATTTCTGAAAAATACATAGTCTGCAGCAATTGAAAGACAGGCATCTTGTGATTCCAAACAATATATCCGATTTATTAAATGTTTTACAGCGAAAACAAAATGTATCGCTATATTAGCGTAGCTACAATAGACAGACACAATTGGGCGCCCACGGCCAGTTCACATGCACGACAGATATATGAAATAACATCATAAAATGGGTCTTACTTTTGCTGATCTTTCATCAGAATGTTGAAGAAGGTGTCCTCTGTCCAGATGAGTCGTTGTTTCGATTCAGAATGGCAAATTTCCCTCTTCAATTAGCATTGGCACTAGCCGAGTGGCATAAATTTCTCCAACGTAAACACAGTCAGAGGACGGAACACGGCAAAACTCCCGAATAAAGTTTCAATAATCTGATTAAACTATATTGAAAAAACATACATTACGATGATATGGTCACATGTATCAAAAAAAATTCGAGCCGGAGATGTTAGCCGTTCGGTACGAAGGCAAAACAGAAGTCAATCCCACTTCCTTCAGAGTACCGGAAGTGGACGGTCACGTCAAAGAAATAGTTTTTTTCCCAACACAGAACAAGATGAGCACAAAGATTTCTTCTCTGACATCCTCTTTACACCAATAGGAAGGCGTATGGAGTGTCAGCAGACTCCTAAGTGTCAAGACCATGTATAGGCATCAAGTTGAAAAGAGCATCGATTTCTGACATTTCACTTCTTGGTCAGGAAAAGTGCTGCAGAAGGACTTCTGTTTCACTCAGAGAAATAATTCCAACTCTTTTAGAAACTAGAAAGTGTTTTCTATCCAAAAAGAATAATAATATTCATATTGTATGAGCAAGATTTGAGTAGGAGGCCGTTTGAAATGGGCACGATTTCACTGGCTACTCAACACTTTGCCTTGCAGCCATAAGAAGTTAAACAGATTGCATGTTTGAATTCAGCAACAGAAAGTTGTTTTTGATATACAGTTGACGTCAGAAGTTTTACATACCTTAGCCAAATACATTTAAACTCCGTTTTTCACAATTCCTGACATTTAATCCTAGTAAATTTCCGTGTCGTAGGTCAGTTAGGATCACTACTTTATTTTAAGACTGTGAAATGTCAAAATAATAGAGAGAAGGATTTATTTCAGCTTTTATTTCTTTCATCACACTCCCAGTGGGTCAGAAGTTTACATACACTCAATTAGTGTTTGGTAGCATTGCCTTTAATATTTTTTAACTTTGGTCAAACGTTTCGGGTATACTTCCACAAGCTTCCCACAAAAGTTGGGTGAATTTTGGCCCATTCCTCCTGACAGAGCTGCTGTAACTGAGTCAGGTTTGTAGGCCTCCTTACTCGCACACACTTTTTCAGTTCTGCCCACACAATGTCTATAGGATTGAGGTCAGGGCTTTGTGAAGGTGACTCCAATACCTTGACTTTGTTGTCCTTAAGCCATTTGGCCACAACTTTGGAAGTATGCTTTGGGTCCTTGTCCATTTAGAAGACCCATTTGAGACAAAGCTTTAACTTCCTGACTGATGTCTTGAAATGTTGCTTCAATATATCCACATAATTTTCCATCCTCATGATGCCATCTAATTTGTGAAGTGCACCAGTCCCTCCTGCAGCAAAGCACCCCCACAACATGATGCTACCACCCCCGTGCTTCACGGTTGGGATGGTGTTCTTCGGCTTGCAAGCATCCCCCTTTTTCCTCCAAACACAACGATGGTCATTACGGCCAAACAGTTCCATTTTTGTTTCATCAGACCAGAAGACATTTCTCCAAAAAGTACAATCTTTGTCCCCGTGTGCAGTTGCAAACCATAGTCTGGCTTTTTTGTGGCCGTTTTGGAGCAGTGGCTTCTTCCTTGCTGAGCGGCCTTTCAGGTTATGTCGATAAAGGACTCGTTTTACTGTAGATATGGATACTTTGTACCTGTTTCATACAGCATCTTCACAAGATCCTTTGCTGTTATTCTGGGATTTATTTGCACTTTTCAGACCAAAGTACGTTCATCTCTAGGAGACAGAACGCCTCTCCTTCCTGAGCGGTATGACGGCTTGGTAGTCCCACGGTGTTTATACTTGTGTACTATTGTTTGTACAGATGAACGTGGTACCTTCAGGCGTTTGGAAATTGCTCCCAAGGATGATCCAGACTTGTGGAGGTCTACCATTTTTGTGGAGGTCTAAACATCCTAAGCACTTGTAAACATATACCACTTGTGGAGGTCTTGGCTGATTTCTTTTGATTTTCTCATAATGTCAAGCAAAGAGGCACTGAGTTTGAAGGTAGGCCTTGAAATACATCCACAGGTACACCTCCAAATGACTCAAATGATGTCAGTTAGGCTATCAGAAGCTTCTAAAGCCATGACATAATTTTCTGGAATTTTCCAAGCTGTTTAAAACTTCTTATGGCTGCAATCCCATTAACGGGGTGATATGGCGCCAAATTCAAACAACAGAAATCTCATAATTAAAATTCCTCAAACATACATGTATCTTATACCATTTTAAAGGTAATCTTGTTGTTAATCCCACCAAAGTGTCTGATTTCAAATAGGCTTTACAGCGAAAGCACCACAAACGATTATGTTAGCTTACCGCAAAATCACAGAAAAACACAGCCATTTTCCCAGCCAGAGACAGGAGTCACAAAAAGCAGAAATAGAGATAAAAAGTATTTATATCCAATAACCTCAGTATACATTGGCGCCATGTTCAGGAATGCCTCCAAAATATCAGGAGAAATTGCAGAGAGCCACCTCAAATAACATAAATACTTATCATAAACTTTGATGAAAGATACATGTTTTACATAGAATTAAAGATACACTTGTTCTTACTCATTCCTGTCTCCTTTGGCCCCCCTTCACATTAGATTCATCAGACAAAGTTCTGTTGAATGTTGACATCTAGTGGATGCCGTAGGAAGTGAAAACTCATCAATGACTCGCTGTGATTTCAATGAGAGCTTGGTTGAAAATTGGCACCCCCAGAAAAAATACAAACAGGAAGTGGAACTTCTCAGGTTTTTGCCTGCCATGTGAGTTCTGTTATACTCACAGACATAATTCAAACAGTTTTAGAAACTTCAGAGTGTTTTCTATCCAATATGAATAATAATATGCATATATTAGCAACTGGGAATGAGGAGCAGTCCGTTTAATATGGGCACCTCTATGCACCTTTCATCCAAGCTACTCAATACTGCCCCTTCAGCCATAAGAAGTTAATGCAACCGCTGTGTCAGATTTCAAAAAGCTTTATGGCAAAAGCACAATATTCAATAATATGAGAACAGTGTTCAGCCACAAAAGGAAGCCATAGTTACAGGCCAAATTGTGCAGTCAACAAAACTCATAAATAGTATTATAAATCTTCACTTACCTTTGCTGATCTTCATCGGAATGCACTCCCAGGACTCCCATTTCCACAAGAACTGTTTGTTTTGTTCGGTAATGTCCATCATTTATGTCCAAATAGCTATTTTTGTTAGCGTGTTTGGTAAACATATCCAAAGTCAGGAAGCGCGTTCACTAAAAGCAGACAAAATGTCAAAAAGTTCCGTAACAGTCAGTAGAAACATGTCAAACGATGTATTGAATCAATCTTTAGAATGTTTTTAACATAAATCTTGAATAACGTTCCAAACGGAGAATACCATTGACTTCAGATGTGCGATGGAACAGAGCTCCCTCTCATGTGAACGTGCATGGTCAGAGCATGGTCAGGTCATGGTAGAACTGACAAATTCCTGTCTCCTTTGGCCCCACTTCACAGTAGAGGCATCAGACAAGGTTCTACAGACTGTTGACATCTAGTGGAAGCCGTAGGAAGTGCAAACAGATCCATATCCCACTGTGTGTTCAATAGGGGCTGAGTTGAAAATCGACCAACCCTAGATTTCCCACTTCCTGTTTGGATTACTTCTCAGGTTTTTGCCTGCCATATGAGTTCTGTTATACTTACAGACATCCTTCAAACAGTTTAAAAACTTCAGAGTGTTTTCTATCCAATACTAATAATAATATGCATATATTAGCAACTAGGACTGAGGAGCAGGCAGTTTACTATGGGCACCTCTGGGCACCTTTCATCCAAGCTACTCAATACTGCCCCTGCAGCCATTAGAAGTTAAAGGCACAGTCAACTTAGTGTATGTAAACTTCTGACCCATTGGAATTGTGATACAGTGAATTATAAGTGAAATAATCTGTCTGCAAACAATTGTTGGAAAATGACTTGTTTCATGCACAAAGTAGATGTCCTAACCGACTTGCCAAAACTATAGTTTGTTAAAACTTCTTGTCAATATGGGGGCGCTGTTTCCACTTTGGAGAAAATCGTGCCCAAATTAACTTCTACTTGGTACTCATCCCGGATCCGGGAGCACCCTCATCAGTAAAAAAGCTGACTAGCATAGCCTAGCATAGCGCCACAAGTAAATACTAGCATCTAAATATCCTGAAATCACAAGTCCAAGACACCAGATGAAAGATACACATCTTGTGAATCCAGCCATCATTTCCGATTTTTAAAATGTTTTACAGGGAAAACACAAACCTGTATTTTTTAGTCAAGTTTATGATTAGTTATTGGTTAGATTAGGTGCCTCTCCCAAGATTTCTCCCGACATTTTGTTGGCAGCTTGGCTACTATTCTCATTGTATAACCACGATTTGTGCCGCTAAATATGCACATTTTCAAACAAACAATATATGTATTGTGTAATATGATGTTATAGGACTGTGATCTGATGAAGTTTTGAGAAGGTTAGTGAAAAATGTCATATCTTTTGCTGGTTTATTCGCTATCGCTAATGTGCATGAATCAATGCTGCTGTGTGGTTGGCTATTGTAGTAAGCTAATATAATGCTATATTGTGTTTTCGCTGTAAAACACTTAAAGAATATGAAATATTGGCTGGATTCACAAGATCTTTGTCTTTCATTTGCTGTACGCTGTGTATTTTTCATAAATGTTTTATGATGAGTATTTAGGTAATTCAGGTTGCTCTCTGTAGTTATTCTAGTTGCTTTGGTGAGAGTTGTGATGGTGGTGACTATTTATATCTTAATTTGGTCGAATTTGTGATAGCAACCTATGCAGTAAAAAAGTTGTGTCTTTTGCTATGGTGTTTAGCTAATAGATTTACATATTGTGTCTTCCCTGTAAAACATTTTAAAAATCAGAAATGATGGCTGGATTCACAAGATGTGTATCTTTCATTTGGTGTCTTGGACTTGTGATTTCATGAACATTTTATTATGTGATATCCCTGTGGCTTTAGGCTAGGCTATGCTAGTCAGCTTTTTTGATGGGGGGGATCCCGGATCCGGGTTTGTGACTCGTTGGAGGTTAAACTGCCTCGTACTCTATTCTAGATCGTACAATATGCATATTTTTATTACTATTGGATAGAAAACACTCTCAAGTTTCTAAAACTGTTTGAATTATATCTGTGAGTAAAACAGAACTCATTTTGCAGCAAACTTCCAGACAGGAAGTATTGAATTGCCTTATATTTATGGACATGCATGCACTGCATACGCCTTCCACTAGATGTCAACAGGCAGTGGAAGGTGGAATTGGGGGTCTAGCTTGATCTGAGATCGAACAAGAGCTCTTGGAATGACGTGTCCAGAATTTCCTTTCTCTACCTAGGCGCGGGAAGCACCTCCCTATTGTCTTATGATAAGCGTTCGGTATACATGGCTAATATCTCCGGCTTTGTTTTTATTTGATACATATTAGAAAAACATCATAAAGTAGGTTTTTTCAACCGAGTTTCATCAGTTTATTCAACGTTTAATGGGACTTTTGGAGTTTTCCGTTCTCTGCGTCGAGAGAAATTGGGAACGTCATCAACATTGGCTAGCCTTGTGAAGCGAATTCGACAGGAGAGAAGGACATTCTAAAACCAAACAACGATTTATTCTGGACAAAGGACTCCTTGTACAAGATTCTGATGGAAGCTCAGCAAAAGTAAGAACAATTTATGATGTTATTTCGTATTTCTGTGGAAAATGTTGAGTCCTATTATTCGCAGTTTGGCGGGCGCTGTCTCGCTATAACGTAAGCTGTTTGTTATGGTAAAGTTATTTTTAAAAATCTAACACGGCGGTTGCATTAAGAACTAGTGTATCTTTCATTTGCTGTCCAACATGTATTTTTTAGTAAAGTTTATGATGAGTTCTTTGGTCAGATTAGGTGAGTGTCCAAAATAGCTCCGAACAATTTGGTGAATCGATGCTACATATTCACAATGTATAACCACGGTTTGCAGCTCTAAATATGCACATTTTTGAACAAAACATGAGTGTATTGTATAACCTGATGTTATAAGACTGTCATCTGATGAAGTTGGTCAAGGTTAGTCATTAATTTTATACCTTTTGCTGGTTTTTGCGATCGCTACCCTTTGCTGCTAATAAATGCATTTGTGTGTTTAGCTATTGTGGTAAGCTAATATAATGCTATATTGTGTTTTTGTTGTGAAACACTTAAAAAATCGGAAATATTGGCTGGATTCAAAAGATGTTTATCTTTCATTTGCTGTACACCATGTATTTTTCATAAATGTTTTATGATGAGTATTTAGGTATTTCACGTTGCTCTCTGTAATTATCCTGGCTGCTTTGGTGATATTTTTGATGGTAGCTGCAATGTAAAACTAGGATTTATACCTCAAATATGCACATTTTCGAACAAAACATAAATGTATTGTATAACATGTTATAAGACTGTCATCTGATGAAGTTGTTTCTTGGTTAGTGACTACTTATATCTCTATTTGGTCGGTTTTGTGATAGCTACCTATGCGGTAGAAAAATGGTGAAAATATGAGGTTGAGTCTTTTGCTATTGTGGTTAGCTAATAGAAATACATATTGTGTTTTCGCAGTAAAACATTTTAAAAATCGGAAATGATGGCTGGATTCACAAGATTTGCTGTATTGGACTTGTGATTTCATGAAAATTATATTATATGATATCCCTGTCGCGTTAGGCTAGGCTATGCTCGTCAGCTTTTTTGATGAGGATGCTCCCGGATCCGGGATGGGTAGCAATGAAATAACAACAAATTTGTGGAGTGGTTGAAAAACGTTTTAATGACTCCAATGACTTTTTATGTAAACTTCTGACTTCAACTGTAATTATCTTGCCAGAATATTTACATCTTCATCCCATTTGTATTGAAGGTTGTGCGATGTTACAGCTTTAGACATTTGAAATACCACCTCTGAGTTATGTAATTATAACCCACCCAAACTAGGCCTATCTGAAATATAAAAATGATCAATGCAATCACCAGGTATCTTATTGTTGTGGCAAATACTTGTCTGTAGTATATTGCTAAATGGTACTTTATATGGATAATATTAATATAGGTAGGGGACTTGGTTTTAGAGAAAATTAAACAAGCACTAATCTAATTATAATAATAATAATAATTAATCTGGATATGTGCGCCCGCCTTTGACGACCAACGATGATGTCTGGTCATTGGTCAACAGTCAAGATAGGCAACTTTTTGGTTCTGTTGCACCTATTAGATTAACAAGAAATTGTTGCAATGCTGTACAGTAGGCCTACGTTAGTGACCAGATCGAAAAAGAAAAGGTATTAATATAAAATGGAAATGGTAAGCTATACTGTATGAAGACTATTAAAGTATGTATGAACAGTTATATTTTTCCCCTTTAGTTTCACACACAACTCCCCAAAACAATTTGAGAAATTTTGTAGATGCATGGTTAGATAAGGGTCAAAGTCAATGCTATCTATCAAGTCCTCTTCCATGTTGTGGGTGCAGTCAGAGAGGGTAAGCCTACAGCAGGTGGAACTAAAATGTCTTCATAGTGATGGTGGTTGTAGAGACACACTAATGAGTCCAACCCAGCAGGAGACAGGGTCTCATGTGGCAAATCAAAGAGCCTGGGCAATGGGAGTATATGGGAGTGGAGTGTGACACAGGATGGCAAAGCCAAAGCGGGCACAGATGTCAAAGTAAACACATAGCCAGAGGCCATACAGGGCTCCAGATGACTTTCTTTCATCCTTAGCTTAACAAAGCTGTACTGCTGATTAGAGGAGAGGGAGACGGAGAGGACATCTGACAACGCTGTGAGTTATACAAGCCTTCGCCCATATGCAAGTGACAGAAAGACGGTACAAGTGGTCGATTTCCATTATAGATACAGAATAAATGGTATTTCATTCAGGAGATGTTTTTTGTTTTGGATAACAGTTTTATTTTAGTGTTATAAAGGGTTTCACACAATCCACGTAGGGGCCATTACCCTGGGTTTGATAATACCAGAGCAATAATACCAGAGCATCCCAGTATTGGTAAACCCACACACAGACACACATACACTCATACCAAACCTAACACAACCCTATGTGGGACTGTGTCACTTTCTCTCCCCACCTACACCCCACAACCTTCAAGACAAGGGAGCAGCCAAGTCCTCCCCCAAAATTCTTCCTGGTTCTTTTCCCCATACAGGAAAGATGTTACCCTCAAATGAAAGGAAAGGTAACAAACTAAATGTGGCTTTGGAATCCTTGGGAACACAAAGGGTATGCGTCCCAAATGGCACCCTATTCCCTATTACCTCCCCTTTAAAGTGCTCTCATCCCCCCTGAAGAAACAAAGCATGAACACATTTTTTTAACTACAAGGAGGTTAATCTTACATAGGATAAATAGAAAGAGTCTGTTTGCATTAGAGTCCAGTTAGAGGCTCCTGGTCAGTGAGCAACGGAAATGGCAAGATGGCGGCTTGAACATAGCTATATAGACCACCTCAAGATAAAAACGTAATATTCAATATCGGTAAGTTGGACTAAATATTAGCACTGCACAATCTGGTGGGTAACAACCTTCAATCTGGATAACAACACAAAACAAATCATAAGACTAGAGAAATTTATCGACA